>NC_041347.1:29056208-29300388 GCF_004354835.1 Perca flavescens
AATGTTCATTACAGTGTTGTATTACATTTAGAAGCTGTTGTAAATGTCAAGAAGAATTGTATTTTAATATCTTTATAACAATTAGATCGTTTGTGATGATAGGCTATCAGAAAACATTCTGATATGTTATCACAAATAGGCTAGATGAGTGCGATCTCATTGTGTAAATTTAATGAATTATCTTGTTTTATTATTATAACTGCTCCAGTGCACTATAGCTAATCCAATGATTTGGAGATATTTTGAGTGTTAGTTCATTCAACGCCAGCGTCGATTCATCTGTTGAATGAATGGGCTATATCAGGCCTAGCATTCTGTGACCCATTGAATTACATAGCCAATTCTGTTACATAGCATATATATATATATATTTCAACTAAGGGCGATAGATAGATGTTAATATAATATTAAGATAATATTAAGAAAAGTTTGCTTACTCAAAGGGACCAAGCCGAGTCTCAGCCAGATCTGTCTTACAGTGTCTGGGCCAGAACTGGGCCACATAACACTGTCACTTTACAGTGTCTGAAACAATACAAGTCACTTTACAGTGTCTGGGCCAGAATTGGGCCACATAAACAAAACAAATAATTTTTCAGGGTGTGGGCCTCATCTGGGCCGGAGGGACTGTTTTTGTGTCTATTTTCCAATGTGTGGACCAGTTTTGGGCCGGGGACCCAGCCAGAACTGGGCCAGAATTGTAGCAAGGATGTGGCCCTGTGGTGGGCCAGACAAATTTTGTTATGTGGGTCCGATTTAACCCATTAAATAAAACTGCAGAAAGACTACGAGATTCCTCTGCTTGGCTCTCTGTGCGAACCAAACATTCCAGGAATGTAAATGATCATCCCCATCGTGGACAGGAGACTTGGTTTACAAGATGGTATCTCATGAAACCGTCGCTAAAATATCTCTCGACGCTGACGGTTTCCAACACAGGGGCTCCCCAGACAGCCACAGAGGGGCTGTAATGTGTCGCTGTACATTACCAGCTTCCTCCGAAATGAACAATTTCCTGTTACCATTGACCAAACGGCTCATAAAGAAGTCAGTAAAGCAAAGGGCTTACAGAGAGCCGTTTGAACTCCCTGATAAAATGTTCAAGCCTGTATGAAAGAGCAGCTTCTGTTTCTTTTTACTGGAAGTACCATTCAGAATTACTGCAAAGAAAATGGCACCTCTGATACTCTCATTCATCTGTGGTGTTCTGTACCTGTAAGCAGTTACACTGACCTGTCTGTCGCTCCGCATGGCTTTCCCGCTTTTACTTAAGAAAGATCAGTTTGTTAGTGATCCCATTTCCCAGAATCCCTTTCAAACCCACCAACCCCCAGGCAGCAGTACATTAAAATGTATAATATGTAACATTTCAACATTAAAATGTCGGAAAATGTTTATTCAAGGACACGGTCTGTGTCATTTGGTCACCGTTAGCTCACAATGGCGTCATATCCCCTTTGCGTTAGTGTTGTTATTGTCTGCCAGGATCTTGACTTTTTATCCAATTTTAAGCCACTTTTTTTACAATACGCTCTTCAGACCTTGGTTTTTTTTAACTATTTATCTTAACCAGATGAAGGATTTTAGTCTGGATCTTCAGTTATCAGAGAAACATGCTGAGCAAACGTTAGCGGCAGCTCTGCTCACAGCCCCTCGGACGGCATCGGAGGAACACTGATTGTTAACGTGAAACTCCTTTTATTCAGTTCTTTTACTGGTTTTAAAGCCGGGTTGGGTTTGTTTAATAGAGGAGGAGACCTCTGTGGGTAATTCGCCTCCCTGTAAAAACCTCCTGAACGATGAAAAGTGAAGGAATCCTAATCGGGAGAAGCTGACTGCAATGACAGCAGTGATCCCACGCTACTTCATGACGTCACCAAACTGTCATTTGTCATTGTTTTGATTAAGAAACCCCTAGCGGCAAAAAACTACACATACAATTAATAATTACATGTACGTTTACCTCAAATGATGTCACTTGTCCTTTCTGAATAGTCATATTTACATCATCAGCTACTTGTGAAGTAAACAAGGGAAATATAATTGATTTTTACTGGAAGAGAAGTTTTTATAATATTTGATTCAAAGTGTTTGCAAAAAATTTGAAACACTGAAACTATAGTAAATATTTCTGGAGTACACAATAAATTAGCATTAGATGTGCTAAATAGTCTTATGGGGTATTTTAGGGTGGGTTTCCCCTTTAATTCTTCATACAATCTGCTAACAAACACGCACATATGACAATTTTTTAACTCTTTGCCAAAACACTTAAATTTGTCACAAATAACGCGGACCCGATAAATACGCATGCTGTCACCCAGATACAAAAACCAAGTTTTCATAAGACCGACTTATGCACACATGCTAATCTGCACCCACACACAGAAAATTCCAGACAAGGCTTAAAAGATAACAGATAAAAGCTCCTTTCAGCCCTCACATGCATGAACCCACAGCGTCCGCCCCCCCTCCACCACCACCACATATATTCAGACACACTCACATGTTCGGCGGCCTGTGGGTCCAGCTGTCCCTGCAGCGGAGGTACAGCAAACTGGATCTTCTTCGGACTGCTGGGCTCCATAATTACTGACTGAGAGGTAGAAAGAAACAAAGACAGACAGAGAGAGAGAGAAAGAGAGAGAGTGTGTGTGTGTGTGTCAAGGAAGGAGGGAATAGAGGGAGGGAGTGGTCTTCTCTCAACCGATGGGGTCCATTATCACTAATTGAAAGAGAGTGAGAGATAGGGAGAGAGAGAGAGAGAGAGAGAGAGAGAGAGAAAGAATAGCAGTCTAGTCATTGCAGCATTTTACAAACATACTCTGATGCAGAATGAAGGAGTTTAATAATGTCAGAAATGTGTCTTTTTATATCTTGTGATGTTATTCTGCATCGTAACAACCAAAAAGGCAGCAGTGGAAGAAGTATTTAGATCCCTTACTTATTGTAAAGTGCTCATATTATGCTCATTTTCAGGTTCATAATTGTATTTAGAGGTTGTACCAGAATAGGTTTACATGGTTTAATTTTTTATATTTTTATTGTACTGCACATTACAGCAGCTCCTCTTTACACCCTGTGTGTTGAGCTCTCCGTTTTAGCTACAGAGTGAGACATCTCACTTCTGTTCCATCTTTGTCAGGAGTAGCACATGTGCAGTAGCTAGGTAAGGACTACTAGCCAGTCAGAAGCAGATTATGAGGGCGTGCCATCCTAGCAGCTAGGTGAGCATTATAACGTGTGTTACAAAGTGACCACGTCTGTCTCTGAAGTAAAGGCTGGACTACAATAGAGCTGTTTGTGAACAGTGTTTTCTGTTGGAGATGGTAAGTCCCTTTGGGGGGGACTTTGGGCTTTTTCACTTTGTAAAGCTATTACATGCACAAAAAAAGATATATAACACAATAAAAGAGAGGGAAAAAGCTAAAAAGCATAATATGAGCACTTTAAGTAAAAGTACAAAATACACTGTGAAAATACTCAACTACAAGTAAAAGTCCTGCATTAAAAAACCTTACTTACGTGAAAGTATGTAAGTATTATCGACAGATTAACTAACGTATGATTGTGCAGGAAGATGTTTTCCTCTGTTTTCTGGATTCATATTACTGCTGCATTCATGTGTATGTTGTATTTTGCTGCTGTAGGTGTTTAAGGTTGTGCTCATTTTAGTTGGGTAGTTTAATCCACAGCAATGCATCATGGTCTATGAGTTCATCATATGTTTGTAGCGTCACTGTCCCGTGAGAACCACGTAGCTCTAAAAACTTTTAAAAACATTTCATGGCGTCAGAAAAACAGCCCCGCTTTCAGCTTTGTGACAATGTGTTTTCCAGCTGAAGCCAAGAGGCTTTGTAAAGCTTAAGAAGACACGTAAAGGATCACTAAAAACCCTTCAGTTCATCGCAGACATTCAACATCAACACATCTGGAGATACACTTGCTTTTCACTGGACAGGACAGTCATCTGAAAAGTAACTAAAGCTGTCAGACAAATGTAGTGGAGTAAAAAGTACAAGATTTACCTCTGAGATGTAGAGGAGTATTAAAGTAGCATAGAATGGTCATACTCAAGTAAAATGCAAGTACCTTGAATTTATATTTAAGTACTGTACAGTAGTAGTAAATGCACATTTCATTCGACCATTGCAAAACAAGTACATACAGTATATAGTCTGATTCCTCTTGACTACAACTGCTTTAATTTACAGCTTTAGCAGCCTCATTTAGCCCAGGATCGATGTTTCTTTTAATACCGTTACACAAGAACCTTGAAAGTTAAGATTATAGTTTAAGTGCATAGCTATGTTTATATCATGGTTTGCATTTTGGTATAAGTTCTTTTTTCTAATTTCATATGTGTCATCATCTTGTCTAGGAGTCTCTAGCCACGCTAGAGACTCTGTGAGGCTGTACTTATAGGATTGCAACTTTACATTTACCGTGTCTACCATCTTAGTTTAGTGTGTTAGCTGATGAACTAAATGTACTGAATCTATAAATGCTCAAATCAGTCTAATACCCACCACATGCGCACTTTTGGAGAAAGTAAACTCCGCCTGGATTGATCAAATTGCTAAATTCCCAGAATAATTACAGAGGAGGTTATGTCAGTGTTCATAATGGAAGCTCACATATTTTTAACATTATTTCCCAACCATTTTTTTTTTAAGTTTACCGTAACTTCCCAGAGTTATAAGCCTCTGGGGCATCATATGGTAGAAAACCATACATAGTGACGTGGCCGCGTGGACGTATCGGCACAGATTAATACATTGAGATGAAGGATAAACTGTGTGTAGGGTTTTAACAATCCACGTGCAACAGGTAATGAACTGTAAGTGGAAACGATTATTTAGAAGGGCGCTCAGCAAAAATGACATTCATAAGGGCAATAATACGTTCACTATGGACCTCTGACTGTCAGAAAAAAAGGGTAGATGGGTTAGATAATTTCAACGAAACATAATTTGTGATTCAATCTTTATATAAGTAAAACCACAGATTAATATTTGGTGTCAGAAAAGTAGTGAAAATCCAATAGCATGTCCAGTACATCCTAAGTTATTTGATTGTTACTTTGGGATAAACTTGTGCTTTATCAGTCAGGACATTATATTATTGTTGTTAGTAATGTCCCACGTTTGAATTCCAGATGTATATTCACAGCTAGCTTTGCTTCATTTTAGTCCAGTTCAGTTGAGCTTAGTGCATGCAACTTAGCAAACAATGCACATAGATTTCCACACCAGAATGTTGTTGTTTTACCATGTATTTTAGTGCATACCAGTATACTTTAAAATCATCATACTTAAGTGAACTTTGTTTAGAAATCTCTTCCATCAAACAGCAACCTACAGTTCAATTCCATTTTCAATTCCATTTTATTTTTAGTATCAAATCATAATAAGAGTTATGTCAAGACACTTTACAGATAGAGTAGGTCTAGACCACACTCTATAATTTACAAAGACCCAACAATTTTCCACGAGCAAACATTTGCAAATAATACGGCTTTACTAATACCCCCATACTTATCAAGCATCGGATGTCAGAGCTTACATGAACGCAACAAGTACAGTATAAAAAGTTTACAAAATAGTCCCTTATGTTTAGCTGCGTATCAATACCATAATATCACTTTGGCTAAAATATAGATATATTTTTTAATTTGGTATTATTTCAGGACAATGCACATTTGATGAACATCTACAACAGTACACATAAAAAATGCCAGATTGTAACCCAGGGGCTAATTTCCATCTGCAGTCCATTAGGCAGGTTAAAGTTAGAATTAAAAGGACACAAGATATACAATAGTAACATTTGCTATATAAAACAGGGAGAAACAGGAAGAAAGAAAAAGAAAAACAGGACAATTCGTTAGTAAGTGTTAAAACAGAGACACAATTCATTACTATGCTCTACTGGGCTAATACGGTACAACATACAGTTATAGGTGGTTGAACGTTTGGTTAGCTCTAAGCCACACCTTTACTTGGCTCTTAAAGGTGACCAGAGTGGGACATTCCCTTATAATTGGGGGTAGTGTGTTCCATAATGCACTAACTTTAATAGAGTGCATTATGGTTGAAGGAGGTTTTTCTGAAAGGATCCTCACAGTCTGTATTGTCTGTATTTCATAAATTCTAGCAGAGGGGGTAAACCAGCTCTTGTCTGATGGGCTTCTAATTTCACACTTCTGCAAGTTAATTTTCAGAGGAAGTAAAAAAAAAAGGGCTTTGATGAATTACGATTGTCGTTTTTTACAGCATGTATACATGCGTTATGTTATGTTAATTAGGTTGAAAAGCAATTTTCCATCTGACTCTGACTTTAAATGACGTGCAAACAGAAATTAGAGGAAAGTACATGAAGAGAAAAACGGAAAGAAGAAAGTTCCTCTTTCTCTCTCTGTGTATCTGCCATGCCCGTTTGTATTTTCTAACTCAAAAACCTGCATCTTTTGCCACCAATGACATCAGTGCGTGCGTGTGTTGGCGGTTGGCAGTCGTAGTGGAAACGCTTTGTCTCAGTGGAGACATCTGGAGAGACTTAGTGGCTACTGTAGGTGGAACAAACCCCACACACAGCACACAAAGAGCCTCTCTGTTGTTTCCATGTAGTTGGAAACAGTCCCTCTCTGCTCTGTGAAGGTGAGACAGAAAACTCTGTTGTGGCAAAAAAAAAAAACACCTGCTTTTTCTACTCATATCAGTGGCTGCAATGGTCCTCTTAATCAGTTTCTGTTGAATATACAAGTGCCATTTTGTAAATATTTCTTCTAGGATTGTCATAAATACTTGATGACTACATGATAAAGTGCAGGCTCATTTCAAATTCAAATTTTGCAGAACAAACAGTCTAAAGTTAAAAACCTGAGTGTCTTTGCAGTGGATTGGTGAAGTCTTTGACAGACCGCTCAAGATCAAGTGAATTCTTTCATATTTCTTCAATTTGTTTAGTTACAATCCATTACAACTGTGAGGAAGGCATTACATAAGATGAAGTAGCAGATACCACATAATCATCACTATCAGTTCAAGTGTGTATATGTGTGTGTGTGTGTGTGTGTGTGTGTGTGTGTGTGTGTGTGTGTGTGTGTGTGTGTGTGTGTGTGTGTGTGTGTGTGTGTGTGTGTGTGTGTGTGTGTGTGTGTGTGTTCTTGTTTAACTATATTCGTGGGGTCCAAAAGCCGGGAATGCAGTATACTTGTGGGGTCCGGACCGCTTTGTGTGGCCAAAATGCTGAACCCCACAACTTTAAACGGCTGTTTGAGGGTTAAGACTTGGTTTTAGGGTTAGGGATAGAATTAGGTTATGGTTAGGGTGAGGGTTAAGGTTAGGCATTTAGTCGTGATGGTTAAGGTTAGGGTAAGGGGCTAGGGAATGCAATATGTCAATGACGGGTCCCCACAAAGATAGTGCCACACACCAGTGTGTGTGTGTGTGTGTGTGTGTGTGTGTGTGTGTGTGTGTGTGTGTGTGTGTGTGTGTCTGTGTACCTCATACAACCAAAAAAAGATCTAAAACTATCCCTTAAGGATTGAAGGCTGGCTTAATCAAACCATTAAAAACCAGCCTATAGGACGGCAGCCGATTGAGCTGCACGCGTTTTGAAAGCTGGGCATAGCTACAGCTAGTTACAGGAACCTGCAGTTACAGCGCAGGTTTGTGTGTCAAACAAATGTCAGCAAAGCCAAACGACAAATGTAACGGGTGAACAAGAGTTTAGGAAAAATGATGAGGTTTTCTTCAAACTGCAAAACTTAAATGTACGTTCAGTGGTGTACAATCACACAGTTCACTTAAAGCTATAGTGCGTAGTTTCTGTCGCCCGCCATGAGGAATTCTAAAGTAATGACAACAAAACTGTCGGCGCGTCCACATGATACAAGCCTTCCGTAATCGTGCATCACCCCCACCCCTCCTCCACGCAGCTGCTACTTAGCCAAGTAGGACACGGAGGATTAAAAAAACATGATGGACTCTTCAGAAGAGGTCATTGTCTTCGCTTGATATTCTGTGCGCAAAGGACGCCAGATGACAGCATTTTTTCAACATAGCCTACTGAGAAATACAGAGAGAGTTTTGTGTATTGGAAAGTCTTAATTAGCTTTGTATCAACTCATTTGGCAATGGCTTGAATGTAACGGACGTTCATTAATATAAAAAAAGTTAGGCACTAAAGTAGAGCTGGGCAATATATCGATATTATATCGATATCGTGATACGAGACTAGATATCGGCTTAGATTTTGGATATCGTAATATTGTGATATGACATAAGTGTTGTCTTTTCCTGGTTTTAAAGGCTGCATTACAGTAAAGTGCTGTAATGTTCTGAACTTACCAGACAGTTGTAACTGTTCTATTATTTGCCTTTACCCACTCATTATATCCACATTACTGATGATTATTTATCAAAAATCTCATTGTGTAAATATTTTGTGAAAGCACCAATAGTCAACACTACGATATCGTTGCGGTATCGATATCGAGGTATTTGGTCAAAAATATTGTGATATTTGATTTTCTCCATATCGCCCAGCCCTACACTAAAGCTTTAACTTAAATTTGTATTGTACAGATGTTTGTACATATTCAATGAGTCTAGTACATGTAAGGAACGTGCATACTGTAGCAGTACCAGCATGGTTGTGGAGTGGGTCCTTGCACATGTGTCTGGGGTGCATGCACATGTGTCCGGGGTGCATGCACACATATCTGGGTTGCATCAGGGATCTGTAGGGGGGTGTGCAGCGTAGGGGGGTGAGGAACAGGAAGTGTGTGCAGAGGTGGTGGTAACCTTTGAGCCTGAGCTGAGAGAGGAGAAAAGTGTTGCTGATGTTGTTGTTGGTATGACAGCTGGTGTTGCTGTAATGTTGGATGTGACCTCTGTTGCCATGATAACCGCTTCTGCTGCGACTGAAACGTTTGCGGAGGCTGCCCACTGTTGATTCCTTCTCGCCCTCTGTGACCCTCCCCTGTTTTCTCCTCCTCCTCCTCCTCTCTCCCAGGCAGCTGCTGTTTGACGATGTAGAAGCCGTCGCCGTCACACACCACCTGCAGGTGGAGGGTGGAGACGACTGTCTGAGGGCGGGGCAGGAGGGACAGAGGGCTGAGGTGAGGGGTGAGGGAGGTGGGCAGGGAGAAGGACTTGACAAGTGGAGATCTTCTAGGCCTCTTTGTCCTGCTTTCATCTTCCTGGCTATGAGACGCCTCGTCTCGTCCGTCACCATCTTTTGCTCCAGATTCAGCATCAGCGCCACCTCCAGGTACAGGCGGCGGCTTCTCAGGTGTTTCCGATGAAGCTTTCTCAGAGCTGCCGCTGCTGGAGCTGCTGCTGCTGGAGCTGGACTCGGCCTCTGACTCCAAGTCCACCTCCGGTCCAGAGTCTTCGGCTGAAGAGCTGGACTCGCCGTCGTCCCCCCAACGATGCATGGAGCTCGCCTTTTGTTTGTAGCATGCGGCGCAGCGAGACAGACCTCCGACTTGAGGGCCTGATCTGGACTGGTACAGAGAGGGAGAGTTGTTAAAGGTCCCATGGCATGAAAATTTCACTTTATGAGTTGTTTTTTTTAACATTAATATGCGTTCCCCCAGTCTGCCTATGGTCCCCCAGTGGCTAGAAATGGTGATAGGTGTAAACCGAGCCCTGTGTATCCTGCTCTGCCTTTGAGAAAATGAAAGCTCAGATGGGCCGATCTGGAATCTTCTCCTTATGAGGTCATAAGGAGCAAGGTTACCTCCCCTTTCTCTGCTTTGCCCGCCCAGAGAATTTAGCCCACCCATGAGAGAGAGAGAGACATCATGGCTTTCAAACGAGAAAAGTGGCAGTTGGCCAAAGCCACACTGTCTCAACTTAGCATGAGTTCATAGGCTGGTCAGTTAGTTGTTAGGACAGTCATCTGGTAAATTATTTATGGCCCATTCCATGGTTTGAGATCTCCACTTTTGAGCAAACTTTAAATTTTGAGCATTTAAAACCCTAAATTTTTCTGCAACAATTTGTGCCTTTTCTGCATCAAGTTATGGTGCAAATGTCTTTATTAATGTAAAGCTTGGACTGGCCAGTTTTGATTATTGGGGGGTTTGTAAACCCCCTGTAAATTACACTTATGGCAAACCGATCTTGCATCATGTCCTCAAACTAAAAGCACTTAGCACCTTAGCAGTGACTGGCATCAACATTTTTTGATCTGCCACCGCTTGCCACGATGTATGTTCTGGTAACGTTTGGTCACTGAAAAAAGATTGTGGTCATAGTTTAGTTGAGAGAAAGATTGTATTAAGGGTTAAAATAAACCCTAATAAACTTTTGCCTGAAGAAGACCCAGTAGGGTTGAAACGTTGCATTTTATATTAAATGTGGGAGTTTAAAGCAGTGTTGCAGACATTACATTCTTTTCGTTTTAAAATAAACCCAACATTGACACAAGAAAAAAAAAAGGGAAGTAATGTGACGTTATTAAGTCCTCAGAGGGAGGAGGTCGTGTTGGACACAAAAGAACAAAGCACTGTTTGTTTCCTGTTTCTTACTGACATGAGACCATTGGTTTCTTTTAACCGTGACCATGACCGTTCCCTTACTTTAATGTAACCATGAGGAGCATGGAAGCATTAACCTTAACAAAGGAGCAATTACAACCAAAGCCCCAATCTTTTCTTAAACCTAACCAAGTTGTTTTTGTGCTTAAACCAAACCAAACCTTGACCACAGCTGTGTTAGATCATAAAATGGCGTCCCATCGGTGTCAGTGGTGGCATCAGATCAGACAACACTTCAATGTGTCCTATTAGAGAGCCTGCACCAACGTTTTTTGTTCTTCTTGGAGGACTTTCCAGTGACTAATGTCACTATTCTGGGGAGAGGACAGTCATTTTTCACAAGAGGAAAAATGAAATGTAGTTTCTTTTAAGCATTTAAACCAATATTGTTTGATATGTGATCATATGTGTTTCAGCCATGACCTAAAACACACACAGTGAGCCCTGTGGTCACATCCTAAATAGTCTCACATTGCCAGACCCTCCTCCACAGCGCTGCGAAGGAGGGTCTGGCTAGTCCACACAGCATTCCCAGGATGGGAGGAAAACGTGCTCTGGTTTATTGGCATTTCTTTAAACCAATCACAATCATCTTGGACGGCACTAAGCACCGGACGGAGCCACGGTACCTCGGGAAGGAACTTGTTTTGGTGGAACGTGTGCGTGGAGAGGCGAGCTGGGGAAGTAAAATGGCTGTTGAGTGTGTGATGAGAATTTTGCTCAAAAAAAAGATAATTATAATTTCATTGTTAGTTCTAGCTCGGACGATGTTTCCCAAATCGACCAGAGTTTAGAATGCCAACACTTACTTAGTGTTGGCATTCTGAGCACCAGAAGGAGCAACGGTTCCTCTGCAAAATCGCCTCGGGAAGGAACTTGTTTTGGTGGAACATGTGTACGTTCAAAAGTTGTTTTAGTCGTGCGGCAGAAAACTCAGATTTGACGGACAGTCTAGCTAGCTGTCTGGATTTACCCTGCAGAGATCTGAGGGGCAGTTAACCAGAGTCCTCACAAATCCACCGGAGTTTAAAATGCCGACACAGAGAAAGCGGAAGGTAACGGACATCCGGCGTAATTTCAGGCAGCACCTGAACAATCCCTGGAATAGAATGTCGTCGATATAAGCTGCATCTCATGCCCCTTATCTGATAGCTCCTCGACTCCTCGGTCCTCTGCTGAACCGGAAGTTGTTCTGTCCCTCGTCGGTGAAGGCCATCTCAAAGCTCTTATTTCTGCTCCAGTCACAGAGGAGCGAGTATCGAGGAGGAATCATCGAGGAGCTATAGGCGAGGATACACGAGAGCAGCCTTCCCGCAAGCCATGCTGTTCCGCCCATACAGCTAACTTATTCATGTGACGCTTCAGAGTCTCATCCCTCTAAAACGCATTTGCTCGTTGCCTCTCTCCTCCCACGATTTCCTTGTGCCTCCTCGGTGGGAGGGACTAAGACGTGAGGAAAGGAGGCAAGCGGAGGAGGCAATTTAAGCGACAGGAGAAGCACCTGTAGACTACATTCTAAAGGTCTCTGCCTTGGAACGAGCTGATTAAACTGATCAACACCAGCTGCTGGGTCATTCAGGTGAGTGAGGAAGCTCCTGTGTAACATGACTGTGAGGGTTTGGAGTTTTCTGTGTTCATTTTCTTACAGTTGATCTAACAGACATACTCTGATGTCTCCTACAGCTTCATGGCTCCTGTGTTAAGTTACTTCTGGTTAGATGAAGAGGTGCAAGCGACGCATACTGCTGTTTGTGCAAAGCAGCAACCTTCTCACACGTTATCTCAAGGTAAGAATCACTTTTTACTGTGCATCTTTTTTCATTAGTTGTCCACAGAAGGTATATTTTTGTTTGTTTGGTTTTGGAGGTATAGTAACAGAAAATATCCAGCGTGTCACATAAAGTATTAATGGCCACCTTTGGTTGTTTTGGACTGTCTTCATTCTGGTCCTCAGCGGAGCCTGCAGAGTGTGACTGAAGTCCTCCAGACTCCACCTGCTCCACATCTTTTGCTGCTTTCATCCCGTCCGCTTTGCAATGTCAAAACAAGTAAGAAAAACATTTAAGGTTTTATGAAGTACATCTTTAATCACAGGAAGCCAGAAAAAAAAGGAGACAGTACTCTTTCATTTGTGGTTTCCAGTTACGACATTCATACTTGTCATCTCAGTTGTGCCCTCAGTTTACAGCAGGTTTAAAAAGCTCAATTTTGTTAGTTATGTAGTGAAGACACCGGGGGCCATATTTTGCACCCGGCGCAAGTGTCTTTGCTAGTTTAAGACCGACTCAGTTGTCAATTTCCCATCCAGCGCCCGCGTCGTTTAAATAGCAAATGCACCTGCTCCCATCTGTGCACCCGTGGGCGTGCTGGTCTTACAGGGAGGTGTGTTCAGGTGCATTCTGAGCGTATTGCTATCTTGAGGCAGCGGAAAGTGATCGTGCCATTGACCAACAAAAACATGGTCCAAAGTCAATAGCGCAGCATTTCATTGTTATTTTAACAGCAAATTAGTCAAATGCTCCTAGGCTCGTGCACAGCACGCACACTATGCTTGTTACACACACAGGGAAGCGCAGCAGCACACACACATGCAAAAGATTACAAATAAAAATATTACGGTGCAAATCCTCCATCATAACCGCAATGCGCCCAGGTCCAAACGCGCCTGGCTTTTAAAGGGAATGGGAGATGATCTCTGATTGGTTTATTGCATGTTACATCCAAAACACAATTAATGAAGACATTAAGTACAACCCTTCTGAACCATGCGCCCAACGCACAAACCCTTTTTTTCTGCCGTCAAACTAGCAAAAGTGGATTTGGACACGCCCTAAACGCACCTGCACCAGGCGCTTCACGCCGTGCGCTTAGATCGTTAAAATAGGGCCCCAGCTGTTAAATATCAACTTTTCATGAACTAAGTGTAAGAAAAGCAACAAAAATGAATATTATTTTTCAGATAATGCAGTTTTTAAATTGTTGATTTATCTTAAATACTTCTGTTTATCTGAATTATTCAAAATCACAAAATTCGGAGATATGTGCTTTTAACTAGACATTCGACAAAACATAACAGACTGAGTCACTAATATTTAAATTAACCTCTGTGGATTTTGTATATTAAACTTTTACTTTTACTTTACTTTAAAAGTTCATATCAGTTTTAATCAGTTTTTTTATTAAACATCACGTCTACATTACTGCAATGGATGGATAATGGATAGGGGGGCGCTGATCCCAAAAAGGTTGAGAACCACTGGACTAAACGATTAATCGATAATGAAAATAGTCGTTACTTGCCCCCCCCCGCACAGCTGTAACATCATGCCATCGTCCTTTTCACAATGTTAACTCTTTATGATGTCTATTTCATATGATATAGTCTCTACGATGTCAACTTCTACAGAAACACTCTAAAAGTATGAATTTCTGACAACAACAGAGTACTTACTCATGCTTGTATGTTCTCCTCTTCAGGTCCAGGATGCAGCCTGACTGTCGGGTTGTGTTGACCTGCATTCGTTGATGTAAATGAGCATTTACACAGCCAGGTGAATGTGCGTTTCTCTTTTATGTCTGTTGTTGTGAGAGTACACTGTGGGTCAATATATATGAATAAAGCGCCGCCAAAGACAAGACAGGCGACTGCTGACGGATAGACAAACACACACCCTCTGTAAACACATCACCCCTCCAGGCCACTTCACAAACTCCCACTGACTGAAAAAAAAGAAACTCAACCCTCTCTTACCACTCTGGTTACCTTCAAGTGACTATATGTAACTTTTTAATGTTTCTGAAAAGGTGTCATTTTTCATGTAATGATCATATATGACCTGTAACAGCTAACAGTGAAAAGAATTGTTGTTTTTATACAATTCATCAAGGCTAAGTTACCGTATGCAACACTTGAAATGCAACGATGCATCTGTAACGTATTCTTTTTTTGTAAATGATTGTATGTAAAATGATTTTTTTGTCTGAACAAACAACACATTCTCACTCCCATCGCATAAAATACGGACGCTTGGTCAGGTGCCTTTGGCGTTGTTATTGACGTTAAAAGTCTCCTTTAGCGTCATATCTAAACCCGCTTGGTCGGGACTATTGGCGTCACTTTAGGTTAAGGAAAAGGTTGTGGGTGGGCTTATAAAAGGTACGTTTCCATGACACGTGGGATAAGAATGGGACAGTTGGGTTTAGGAAAAGAAGAACGGGACAGTTGGGTTTAGGAAAAGAAGAACGGGACAGTTGGGTTTAAAGAAAGAAGAACGGGACAGTTGGGTTTAGGAAAAGAAGAACGGGACAGTTGGGTTTAGGAAAAGAAGAACGGGACAGTTGGGTTTAGGAAAAGAAGAACGGGACAGTTGGGTTTAAAGAAAGAAGAACGGGACAGTTGGGTTTAGGAAAAGAAGAACGGGACAGTTGGGTTTAGGAAAAGAAGAACGGGACAGTTGGGTTTAAAGAAAGAAGAACGGGACAGTTGGGTTTAGGAAAAGAAGAACGGGACAGTTGGGTTTAGAGAAAGAAGAACGGGACAGTTGGGTTTAGAGAAAGAAGAACGGGACAGTTGGGTTTAGGAAAGAAGAACGGGACAGTTGGGTTTAGAGAAAGAAGAACGGGACAGTTGGGTTTAGAGAAAGAAGAACGGGACAGTTGGGTTTAGAGAAAGAAGAACGGGACAGTTGGGTTTAGGAAACGTGACACGCAGGCCACGATCCCCGGTCTCTTGGGTGAAAACCAACCTCCCTATGCAGATTTTCGGGATTTCATACTACTCACTACCGTAGTCGCTCTTAACGCTACGTCATCTTCAAGCGCTGCTCTGCCCGGTGCGTTCTACACACACGCTGGAGGGGGCTTTTCTCGTCGTATCTGACGCTGACAGCCACTGCCCAAGCGTCTGTATTTTACGAGTTTGGCGGGAGAACGGGTTGCAACAAAACATTCATCGCTACTATATGACCTCACAAGATGCAGATTATGCAAAATAATATGATCTGTTTTATACTGTCTAAACCTAAAGAAGAAATGAGTTTAAGAGGGTTGAGTTCCTGCCTGTTAAGCTTAGGGTGGAACAACTTAAACTCAATCATATGTACAGTATTATTAATGGTGTAGCCCCAAAGTATTTGGGATTTCAGATTTTAATGGTACATACTCAACATGCCCATGAGACTAGGGCCAGTGTCCGTTCATGTAAGGTGCCAGGTGTGAATAGTGAAGCCAGAAAATCCTTTTTTTTATACAGGAATTATTTTATGGAATAGTCTTCCACTGCATATCAAAATGGCAGTAACGAAAAGGGATTTTAGACATAAAGTTAGGGCCTACTTATGGAATAAAATAGATAATTAGGGGGAAAGAAAATCTAGATTGGGGACAGGGAAATTTATTGTTTTGTAGTTCATGGTGTTTTAGCTGGTTTTTTTATTTTTATTTTTTATTGTTTTAACCTTAGGACTGTATGTGTTTGCATGTGTTGTATGTCCTGTTCTCTTACATCAGGGACCATGTTGGAAAAAAGTGTTTCTCGCTTTTACATGTTATCCCTTGGATCCCCTTGTTGTCTTTCTATATCCATAAATAAACCAAACCAAACCAAAAACCCGCTAGCGCTAAGCTAACTCGGTAATACAGCACCGTAAAGAGAAGACCTTTAGGACAGCAGGTGTGGTAAAAACACTTCCGCTTTTGTCCAAAGCAGCCACTAGAATCATCAGAAACTGAACGTTACATATAGCCACTTTAAATTCCTGATTTTACTTGTATTTACTTAGTTATGCTTATTCAGCTTAGGCACACAAAATGTGTGTGTGAAAACAACACGCTTAAATAAACAATGAATAACTCAGTTTAAAATAATTATTTTTATTTATACAATGATAAGTCTGATACGACATGTTAATTCGTGCAGAGACACTTAAGGCATGAAAATCGCTCCGCTGGTTTGTCAAAAAACTGACCAGGCTGTCATTAAAAAAAAAAAAAATAAAGAAAATATGATTCAGTTGTACAGTAATGCAGCAGTTTAATTCAGTTGTTTCCGCTAAACAAAAAGCAGCGGAGCCAGGAGCCAGTTAGCTTAGCACAAAGACTGGAAACAGGGGGAAACTGCTAGCCGTGCTCTCTCCGAAGGTAACACAATCCAACTACCAGCACGTCTAAAACTCACTGATTAACATGTTTTAAATGTTAGTTTAATTCGTACAAAAACCACACCAATTACAGATGAATTACCGGACAAATACGAGAGCAGTATCAATCTCCTAACTCTTGGCAAGACAGCAAATAAGCGTATTTCCCAAAATGTCGAACTATTCCTTTTAAAGAGACTATTTGTCTAAGATGAAATCATGATTGAGGGCGTTAAAACTTCCAAAACACTGGCAAGAAAACATTCACAAACTTGAGCTTCATATATGGTCTTTAAAAAAATTCTGGAAAATCTTAAAATGAATTTATTTGGGGATACATTTTTACAGCAAGTGTTCATTCTAAATGGCTGAATAATTGTATTTTGATCTATTCTCCAGGTTGTAGTCTTTAAATATGTATTGTTCTTGTTTCATCTCGGTTTACCAATTCAATTGTAACAAGTGTTTTACAAGCTCCTGTAAGTGCTTGAACTACAAAATTCATTTTACGGGGCGCCCGGATAGCTCAGCTGATAGAGAGTGCGCCCATATATAGAGGTTTACTCCTTGACGCAGCGGACCCGGGTTCGACTCCGACCTGCGGCCCTTTGCTGCATGTCATTCCCCCCCTCTCTCTCTTTCATGTCTTTAACTTTCCTGTCATTAAAGGCCTAAAAATGCCCAAAAAATAATCTTAAAAAAACAAATTACATAAATTCATTTTATGTTTAATAATAAACATATAAACAATAAAATCTGATAGGCATGAGGAATATACATGATCATTTAATGATCAACTATGGAACTACAACGCTGTTATAAATAATTAATAAAATCACAAGTTATTTGACATCAGAAGCTGATCATGGAGCTAACACGCGTGGGGAACTGAAATCTTCTTTTACTGGAGACGGCCTCTGGACAGACATCTCTTCTTCACAGTATTTAAAGAAAAAGGGAAGAAAGCACAGTTGGAACGTGTTCATAACAAATACTGAACACACATTTTGGTGAAAGTAAGAAGTCTTGTCGGATTGAAATACTAGTATTGCTACATATAAGGCTGCTGCAACTCCAAAACATTCTTTCAAAACATAAGAAACAGGAAATAAACATTAATATCAGTTTCACAATCATCATCAGTGTTATCCAACACAGTACCTTTGTCACTTTTTTTCAGAGCACTAAGATTAAAAGAGGGACATTGTTTTAAAGTCTAAAGTGCAAAACAATCACACATACACACTGAAAAAGGTACTGTATGTGTTTGGTGCAATTTAATTGATTTTTATACTCTCTAATAATGGCTTGCCTGATTGGTGGAGAGAGATTTAAGATTTAAAAAAATTCAGCCAGCTTTTAGGAAGTTTAGGATTTGACAACTGTGGGCAGTTTGGACAGAATTCCCCAGGCCAACATTAAAGTGTCTTAAAAGGTAAAAACTAGTGCTGTCAAACGATTAAAATATTGAATCGCGATTAATCGCATTAATGTCATAGTTAACTCGCAATTAATCGCACATTTTTATCTATTCTAAATGTCCCTTGATTTCTTTTTGTCCCATTATTTTTTTCTCATTTTAATGCTCTTATCAACATGGAGAAGTGGATTGGCTTGCTTTGTGCTTTTGTCACCTGGTTTTGATGATGGGGCGGAGAATTGGCATCAGCTGTGTGCTCGGCCATCAACTGGTATTTCAGACAGGACGCGCTGCGATGATAGATCAGTTCACAACGACTAAACACACACATCACTTTGGTCTTGTCAATGGAACCATTTGGCAACTTTTTAAAAGTAAACTTTCCATTCAGAATCTTATTTGCATCCTTATAACGTTAGCCTAATACTCTTTGGCCGGCTCGCAAGCCCAAACAAGTGTGTACGGCGTGCATGTTGTTGCGTTTCCGGTCAAGCTAGATTCTAACGTCACTAGTTGTTGCAACAGCATGTGAAAAAAAACTACGAAGTTTGCTAGGCCAAAAAGAACGTTAATCTTGCAATAAAAAAACTGACGCCATTAAAATGGGTTTGCGTCTATGCCGTTAATAACGCGTTTAACTGACAGCACTAGTAAAAACAAAATGTAATATAGCATCAAATGTTATTTTGGCCAAAGCTGAAGGAGTGAACTGTCCCCTGAATGTGTTTATTGGGGAAGGTTTTCCATATAAAATCCTACCACAGTACATCGCTCTCCATAAGAAACCCAAACAAGATCAGTGTGGCTTCTCGTTTGAGTCACTGTTTGTAGATTGTTTATGTAATGATGTGTTTAATCGGAGTGCGTTCACATGACGTCTTCTGCATGTTTAAACAGCAAAGCAGGTTTACAAGACACGGGGAACTGGATTCACAAATTGTAGCTTAGTTTGCAGATGCCTGTCAGTATTTTCACTGTATTGAAATGTTTGTTTTTGGTTCTGATTAATCCACTTCAAAAAAGGTCCTGCGCTCCACTAATGTTTGCTTTGGCAGGGGAAAGTGCAGCGACGTAGACAAAAAATTTTAACTAACCATGTGTGCAAAAAAGCATCATCTGAACTCACTGTTGAACTCATCCAAAGTGTATTCACTTATGCGTTTCATTAAAGCACTTGTTTACGGCGGCTCTGAGAGCACAACACACGGCGACTTAGGAAAGCAAATAGACAAAACACCATCAAATGAAGGAAACGTGCTCAACAAATTGACAACACATAAGCAGCAGAACAAAATATATCGAATGGGTTTCTTAATTTGTTTGTTTTGTCTATTTGCTTTCTTGCACTGCGTTGATCTTTCAGGGCCACCGTACTTTCTGTCTTTTCAGGCTCACGTTTGGCTGGAATTCATCACCAAAAAAAAGGCAAGAAAATGCTCAAATACAAACAATAAAAGGCAGTAACTTGCACACATTCACACCTATCTGTAATTTAGAAACGTGTAAATGACATGTTGCTTTTTGGATGCTTTTATATAGACCTTAGTGGTCCCCTAATACTGTATCTGAAGTTTCTTTCCCGAAATTCAGCCTTGGTGCAGAATTACAGCCACTAGAGCCAGTCCCACAATGAGCTTTCCTTAGTATGCCATTTCTGTGTCTGAAGCTATTGAGGACGAGAGGGGGGGGGGGGGCAAGGTGTAGGGTGGGGGTGTGGCCTTGACCAACTGCCACTTTGCTCGTTTGAAAGCCATGATGTCTCTCTCTTTCTCATGGGTGGGCCAAATTCTCTGGGCGGGCAAAGCAGAGAAAGGGGAGGTAACCTTGCTCCTTATGACCTCATAAGGAGGAGATTCCTGATTGGTCCATCTGAGCTTTCATTTTCTCAAAGGCAGAGCAGGATACCCAGGGCTCGGTTTACACTTATCACCATTTCTAGCCACTGGGGGACCATAGGCAGGCTGGGGGAATGCATATTAATGTTTAAAAAAAGTGACATTTTCATGCCATTGGACCTTTAATGTATTAGATTTGTGCAAAATAATTGGCATCTGAAGAGCCTCAGCTCTCTGTGAGTATACTGTGGCAGAGATAAGTGGCTTCAGGAACCTTCAGAGACGCCATTTTATCAGTCTGGTTTCATCCTCCGCCTACGTCACTACTGACAACATCAAAGATGAGAAGCTGACGGGAAGAGGGCTAGAGGCAACTGGCCTGGAAGAAGAATGTAGAAGATGTTTGGCAAGTTTCCAAGGAAAGAAAAAGTTAGGCAAGTTCTTGAGTATGTGGGGGAAGCAGAAAATATTATACGAGAAGATGCTTTTGATTTCAACGTCCCATCAAAACGCCACAAAAACAAACCTCAAAAGACATGACCTCCAAAATTCAACACTTCCTGCACATTATCGGGTCCATTTAAAGCAGTGAACAATCAATCCAGTTATTCTTATTGGTACCGTGCCAGGGGAGCTGCCTACTATAACATCACAGTCCTAATCTGGTTGCCACTCAGAAAGTTCACATCTTTAACAGTGACAACCATTTTCATTCACTTTGTTCACAGATCTGTATCAGGAAATCCAAACTCCAAGGCTACAATCATCCCCAAGAGTGTGTCCATAGTGTGATATGTGGCTACCTTTTTCCTCCCTTTGTCTCAGGTTCAAGTCCAGTTCTTTCCTGCTGTCTTTTCTTATCTGTCTCCCCAGTGTGTGCTGTGCAACTGAAACACATAACACGAGACAGCCTTCAGGAAAAGATTAATTATGATTCCAAAGTGCGTGTGTTTGGCAACCAGCTGACGTCAGAGAAAAAGTACGAGGAGGACAATCCTAGAGGAGATCAAATGTCTGTCAATTGGTCCTCTCAGAGTCCGGCAGGGTTGCGATGGACGTCGGGTCTTCAGATGGACAGGTCTGTGTCCGTGTCAGTAAGCGTGGTCTTTGGGCTCACGCCGCCTCCGCTCTCTTCAGGAATGGAAGACGAGTCACCGTTGACACTGGGCAGCATACCTGGAACACACACACAGGGAGTGAATACACACATCAGCTTTCACAGGCGAGTTGTCTTTATTCAGGAGCTGCTGTATTGAGAGATTTTGTAAGTATTGAGATTGGACTGATAGGACAGACTATACTACGACTTTGTTGTTTATTGCAGTTCAACTTGTCAACGACAATGATGGTGCACGTCTACACCGCCGACATTGAGTCTATCCTTACCTGCTCCATCACCATCTGGTACGCTGCTGCCAACGCCAAGGGCAGACTGCAGCGTATCATTCGCTCTGCGAAGAAGGTGATTGGCTGCTATCTGCAACGCCTCCAGGACCCTGAGGCGGGCAGGAAAGATTGTGGCCGACATCTCCCACCCTGGACACAAACTGTTTGAGCCACTCCCCTCTGGCAGGAGGCTGAGGTCCAACAGGACCAAAACCTCACGCCATCTGCAGCTGGCCCTCATCCCGACCCATAGACCATAGACTACACGTTACATTAATGTAAAGTCCCAACATCTGGCACAATGCGTTACATTGACGCACACATCTTTTGGACTATCATATCTGTACATGTTCTCTGTATATCATACTGTGATTTTCTTTTACATTACTTTTCATGTAGCTGACGCTTTTATCCAAAGCGACTTACAATTGCTATGTATATCAGAGGATTCGAACCTGGGTCTCCCGCACCAAAGGCATGCGTTGTATCCACTGTGCCATCACCACTTTGTACACTCCTTCAAAAAAATGTGCAGCTCTTCATTGTTAAAAGAGATATAGTGTACTTACTATTTACATTTTTGTTAATATTTTTTATTTTATCTATGGCTCTTGACTGTTCTTAACTACTTGCCTAGATTTTTGTATTTTTTTTTACTGTGTTTATTGTTATGCACCAAACACAGACAAATTCCTTGTATGTGAAAACCTACTTGGCAATAAACTGATTTCTGATTCTGATGACTTTTTTTTTATGGCATAGTCCAAGGAGCCATCACAAAGACTATTAAGTCTAAGTCATGCTATCTTATAATCAATGTATAGTAGTGTGTTGCTGATGGAACCGGTTAGAACTCAAAGTGGTGATGAGTTCTTAAAATGTTTGGAAAGGGTCTTAAAAAAAGGTAGTGTGTCTTACGCTCAGTGTCATAAACGGAACTGTCGGAGAACGTCCGGTTCCTTCGCTGAGTTGACCTTTGACCTCCACTCAAGTACTCCTTAGGAACTCCTGACCTGAGAGAGAAAACAAGAAAATAATGATAAAATAGGACATTTTCTGCGTCAGAGATGAAGTTTATTTCCCCAGACATCTTTTTATAGGACAATGTACACATTTGCAAAGATCATCTTAATCAAACATCTTTTGTTTCGAATGAAATAGACATCCTGCATTGTGTTTACTTAAGGAGTATCAAATAGTTATACATTAATATCCATGTAAATACAAATAGATTTAGTCCAACACACGCGACGTCACAACACATGCAAGGCCAAGTGAAGGAGGAGATGTTTGCTCCCTCTGAAGAGATTAAAGTTATCAGTGATGAATAAAAAGAGTTGCAATGTTTCCATACAGACTGTGCCTGCTCAAAGTCCTCTTAAACTTTTGTTAAAAAGTAAGCACGTAAGAAAAAAAAAGATCAAGAGCTTTGGACTGTTTATTCAGCACATTTTGAGGTAGGAGTCACAATGTTGCTCATTCACCTGACCTCGACATGCTCGCCTTCATCTGCAGCCCAAACTACTGCAGCTATCACAGTTGGGTTGTAAATGTCAATGAAAATGTTACTATCCAGACTTGTTCTCTGTTCATATTCCCCCTATGCTATAATGTCATGGTTCAAAATGTTACCACAGCGTTCCATAAAACACAACATGTAACCACAAAAGGTCAAGAAACATTTAATACGTATAATAAACCAGTGTTTGTATATATATATACACTCTTCTGTCAGAGTGATAAGGTCATCTATAAGACCATGTGATACTGAAACTGTATTATAAAGCCATATTCATTATCTCAACTATTGAAAAACACATTTCATTCTTGTGAAATCAAAACTTACCATTATAACAAATCCTGTCCATATTGCTGTTAAAAGAAAACTTGCTTAATTGTTCATGTGAACAATTAAACTGACTATAGTTTTAAGATCCTATTTATTTAAGGCTGAAGTATTCAGTGTAATCCACTGTATTCAAGGTGTTGCAATGCTGCCTCCTGGAGGCCATGGTTAACAGTAATAATCCATACATTCAGACATCCTAGCAGCCATGCATTATGCCAAAGGTCATTCATCTTGTTGCCTTTTCTTTACATATTTGGTGAGCAGATCGTATGGAAGTTGGTTTAAAGTTTATAATAATACAGGTTCAACCGGAAGTCTCCTAGAAATGAAATGCATTTCTTTATTCTTTTAATTTGGGGTAATCCTACCGTGTCTCTTACATTGTTATGTTTTCTATTAATATAATTGTTGCAGTTGGTTTTATTGTTTTTAATGGTTTATGTTATTGTTTGTTTAACATTTAACACTGTTTTGAAAGACACTTTAAGCTGCATCTTTGCAATGACAAGTGCTGTACAAATAAAGTTATTATTATTATTATTATTATTATTATTATTATTATTATTATTATTATTATTATTATAACAAGGAGGAATTACGCTAGGTTAACAAAATATGGTTACACTTTACTTATCTATCTAGTATCTACGTAAGAGGGACATGACACTGTGTCATAAACATTATGAACAAGTCATAAACGTTTATGACATAACGCTTCTGTCAGCAAGTATCATTCGGTTTTTGTCATAACAAATTATGGTTAGGGTTCATGTGTCATGACTATGTCATGACAGTGTCATGTGTTTATGACAGTGTCATGTCACTCTTATGTAGATACCTTCAAGTAAAGTGTTACCCAAAATATGCATGTGTTCAACCCACCTGTCAAAGCTGTAAGTTCCAGGGTGACTGATTGACCTCTTTGTCTGAGAAAGACAGAAAGAGAGCACATGTTTGTTAGTACAGCAGTAATGGTAAGTGTAGGATGTCCCCAGTCCTGCAGCTTCCTGAATGTGTCCGTTTTATGAAACCAGCATGTAATAAAAAAAGTGGGCAGCAGCTACAAGCAGACAATGTCTCCTCTGTTTCTTCTAAATAACTAGTGTGACTTTTAATATTTTTATCACGTTCTATATTTTTATGACATACTAAACCATGACTTTTTAAGACATCTATACTATGACTTTTTACGTCACATTACACTATGACTTTTTAGGACATACTATAGTATGACTTTTTTCAACAAACTATACTACGACTTTTTTCGACATACTATGAATTCTTTATGACTTTTTTATTACTTTATTCGACATACTATACTATGCCTTTTTTATGACTTTTTACGACACACTATACTATGACTTTTTACAACATACTTTACTATGCCTTTTTATTACTTTTTACAACATACTATACTATGACTTTTTGACATACTATACTATGACTTTTTTATGACTTTCTTGACATACTATAACTTTTTTCGACCTACTATACTATGACATTTTTCGACATATTATACTGTGACTTTTTTTTGACATACTATACTATGACTTTTTCGATATACTATGACATATTTTCAACATATTATACTATGACTTTTTTTCAACATACTATACTATGACTTTTTTTCGACATACTATACTATGACTTTTTTCGACATACTATACTATGACTTTTTTATGACTTTTTTTCGACATACTATGACATACTATACTATGACTTTTTTATGACTTTTTTCGACATACTATACTATGACTATTACTTTTTTCAACAAACTATACTATGAATTATTTCGACATACTATACTATGACTAACATCTAATTGATATCCTCCAATCATTTTAAAATGAGCACCTATTTCATTTGATTTCTTACTTGCATTATTGAGTTTTCTTGCATATTATACTATGACTTTTTTCGACATACTATACTATGACTTTTTTTAGACATACTATGACTTTTTTTTCAACATACTATACTATGACTTTTTTATGACTTTTTTCGACATACTACACTATGAATTTTTACAACATACTTTACTATGCCTTTTTATTACTTTTTACAACATACTATACTATGACTTTTTGACATACTATACTATGACTTTTTTATGACTTTCTTGACATACTATAACTTTTTTCGACCTACTATACTATGACATTTTTCGACATATTATACTGTGACTTTTTTTTCGACATACTATACTATGACATTTTTTCAACATATTATACTGTGACTTTTTTAGACATACTATGACTTTTTTATGACTTCTTTTTGACATACTATACTATGACTTTTTTCGATATACTATGACATATTTTCAACATATTATACTATGACTTTTTTTCGACATACTATACTATGACTTTTATTCGACATACTGTACTATACTATGACTTTTTTATGACTTTTTTCGACAAACTATACTATGACTTTATTACTTTTTTCAACAAACTATACTATGAATTATTTCGACATACTATACTATGACTAACATCTAATTGATATCCTCCAATCATTTTAAAATGAACACCTATTTAATTTGATTTCTTACTGGCATTATTGAGTTTTCTTGCATACTATACTATGACTTTTTTCGACATACTATAACTTTTTTTGACCTACTATACTATGAAATTTTTCGACATATTATACTATGACTTCTTTTTGACATACTATACTATGACTTTTTTCGATATACTATGACATATTTTCAACATATTATACTATGACTTTTTTTCAACATACTATACTATGACATTTTTCGACATACTATACTATGACTTTTTTATGACTTTTTTCGACATACTATGACATACTATACTATGACTTTTTTCGACATACTATACTATGACTTTATTACTTTTTTCAACAAACTATACTATGAATTATTTCGACATACTATACTATGACTAACATCTAATTGATATCCTCCAATCATTTTAAAATGAGCACCTATTTCATTTGATTTCTTACTGGCATTATTGAGTTTTCTTGCATATTATACTATGACTTTTTTCGACATACTATACTATGACTTTTTTTAGACATACTATGACTTTTTTCGACATACACTATGAATTTTTTATGACTTTTTCAACAAACTGTACTATGAATTTTTTCTACATACTATACTATGACTTTTTTCGATATACTATGACATATTTTCAACATATTATACTATGACTTTTTTTCGACATACTATACTATGACTTTTTTTAGACATACTATACTATGACTTTTTTCGACATACTATACTATGACTTTTTTATGACTTTTTTCGACATACTATGACTTTTTTATGACATACTATACTATGACTTTTTTAGACATACTATACTATGACTTTATTACTTTTTTCAACAAACCATACTATGAATTATTTCGACATACTATACTATGACTAACACCTAATTGATATCCTCCAATCATTTTAAAATGCACACCTATTTAATTTGATTTCTTACTGGCATTATTGATTTTTCTTGCATACTATACTATGACTTTTTTCGACATACTATAACTTTTTTCGACCTACTATACTATGAAATTTTTCGACATATTATACTATGACTTTTTTCGACATACTATACTATGACTTTTTTTAGACATACTATGACTTTTTTTAGACATACTATACTATGACTTTTTTATGACTTTTTTCAACATACTACACTATGAATTTTTTATGACTTTTTCAACATACTATGATACAAATTTTTTATGACTTTTTCAACAAACTACTATGAATTTTTTTGACATACTATACTATGACTTTTTTCGATATACTATGACATATTTTCAACATATTATACTATGACTTTTTTTCGACATACTATACTATGACTTTTTTTCGACATACTATACTATGACTTTTTTCGACATACTATACTATGACTTTTTTTTGACATACTATGACTTTTTTTCAACATACTATACTGTAACTTTTTTATGACTTTTTTGACATACTATGACTTTTTTATGACATACTATACTATGACTTTATTACTTTTTTCAACAAACTATACTATGAATTATTTCAACATACTATACTATGACTAACACCTAATTGATATCCTCCAATCATTTTAAAATGCACACCTATTTAATTTGATTTCTTACTGGCATTGTTGAGTTTTCTTGCATACTATACTATGACTTTTTTCGACATACTATACTATGACTTTTTTTTCGACATACTATACTGACTTTTTTTTGACATACTATGACTTTTTTTCAACATACTATACTGTAACTTTTTTATGACTTTATTGACATACTAAACTATGACTTTTTTCGACATACTACACTATGAATCTTTTATGACTTTTTCAACATACTATGATACAAATTTTTTATGACTTTTTCAACAAACTACAGTATACTATGAATTTTTTCGACATACTATACTATGACTAACACCTAATTGATATCCTCCAATCATTTTACAATGCATATCTATTTAATTTGATTTCTTAATGGTATTATTGAGTTTTCTTGCAGAGAACTTCATTCCAGCCTTCAGGCGTCTGATAATGGTGGATGACTGATTTTAAGCAAACCTTAACATAATGGTCAACTTTGTTTATAGAGCACATTTACAAGCAGTCACTACTGCCCCAAAGTGCTGTACAGATACTAAATACCGGTAAACATTATAAAAAGCAAACTAATTAGCCAAAAAGAAGAAGTAAAAAAAAACACTGAAAACATAGTATCCCAGAAACAATAATAATTAAAACATACTGTATGTAAACATGATTACAAACAATATTCACAATGTCACAGCTCAGCTTGTGTTAAAAGCCATTTCGAAAAGATGAGTTTTTAAAAGTGATTTAAAAGACTCTATAGAGCTAGCTGCTTTAATACTTTACTACTTTAACATAATGTGTGTGCACTGCATGGAAAAGAAAAACTAACAAATACAAAGAAATAACAGCAAACCAGAAACTTAGCCTGAAGCAAATAAAAAATAAAAATAAAAAAATCTATAATATGTTTTTAAAAACTCAACAAATATTAATATCTCAATTGGCCTCAAACATCCAGTATCAGTAGTCCCCATGAAGTGGAAGAAGTACTCAGATATTTTACTTCAGAAGTTAAATAATTGCAGTGTAAAAATACGCTGTTACAAGTAAAAATCCTGCCTTCAAACTCTTAAGTAAAAGAACATAAATGTTGGCATCAAAATATATTTAAAGTACCAAGAGTAAAAGTATTTTAAGTACCAAAAGTAAAAGTATTAATTATGCAGAATGGTACATTTCAGAATGATTTATATATTATTGGATTATAAATCTGTAGTAATTTTTATGACTTTTTTCAAATGATTTAAAGAGGAATTATTCAGCGCATTTTTCAACATTAACATTTTGACTGCAGGTTCTTCTTGTACCATTCATTTTTGAATATCACCAAAACTCATCTGTGTAGACTTATTGTACTTGAATGAGTTAAAGAAAGTGTAATAACCCTTTCAGGAGGTCGGAGGTCAGGGGTCAAACTCTGGTTGGCGAGGGTCATACACTCCTCCAAAGTCTTAATGAAAGTTGCACAGGTGGCACTGAGGAGAGAGGCCTGCAGAGAGAGAGAGAGAGAGAGAATATAATATAATATGAATCAACTTAAAAGGTAAAGGGCACTTTATTGTCACATACACATAACATGTTAATATCCATGTAAATAAATTCATTCTCTGCATTTAACCCATCCCTCAAGGGAGCAGTGGGCAGCCATTTACAGCGCCCGGCAACCAACTCCAGATCTGAGCCAGCACCTTGATCAAGGCCACTGACTGGAGAACCTAGTACATGTTTTTTGATGGTGGGGGGAAACTGGAGCACCCAGAGGAAACCCACACAAACATGGGAAGAACATGCAAACTCCACACAGAAAGGCCCGGAAAGACCTGGATTCATACCCAGAACCTTCTTGCTGTGTGGCCACAGTGCTAACCATTGGGCCACCATGCTGATTAAAGTAGCTGCAACTGCATCACTTACACTAAAAGTAGTTCAACAAACTGATTTGTTCTTCAAAACGAAAACTGAACCTACAAACATATCCCTAATAAACATTATTTAAAAAGTGATGTAGTTATAAGTCTAACTTTGTGGAAATAAGGATGTGACTGAATGAGTTTGGGGTTACCTCCGAGGTGGGCGTTTCCTCTGTGTCGGCCGTGTGCTGTGATTGGATCGTTTGGACCTGCTGGACAAGGAGGTCGCAGTACAGACGAAGTTCAGACATCTTTGTCTTCAGACAGTCTGGACCTAGCAACAGACGCACACAGACAGTTCAAATACCTTTTTAAAAACGTCCTGAAGAGGTAAATCTGCAATCATGAAATAGAGACAGAAATCTTCTATTTCTAACATTTTCACCTCTCTATTAAAAGGAACACGCCGACTTATTGGGAATTAAGCTTATTCACCGTAACCCCCAGAGTTAGACAAGTCCATTCATACTCTTCTCATCTCCGTGCGTGCTGTAACGCTGTCTGACAGTTCCAGCATTAGCTTAGCCTAGCACAGATCCTGCAGGTAACTGGTTCCAACTAGCCTACTGCTCCAAATTGTGACAAAAGTGACAAAATAACACCAACATGTTCCTATTTACATGTTGTGATTTATAGAGTCACACCGTGTACAAAAAACAACGTAACATGAGACACAGCCATCTTCTAACAGTAAACAAACTGGGAACTATATTCTCAGACAGGCTTGCTGCGAGCATATCACTCCGCCCAAGTACTATATTCTTCCGCCTGAGAATATGGTTCCGGTTTGTTTACAGTTGAAAACGGCTGTGTCTCATGTTCGTTGTTTTTTACGCGGTGTGACTCTATAAATCACAACATGTAAATAGGAACATGTTGGCGTTATTTTGTCACTTATTCGGAGCAGTAGGATTGCTGGAACCATTCACCTGCATGTTCTGTGCTGGCCTGATGCCGCTGGAGCCGTCAGACAGCATTACAGCACGCACAGAGAGGAGAAGGGTATGTATGGACTTGTCTAACTCTGGGGGTTACGGTGAATAAGCTAAATTCCCAATAAGTCGGCATGTTCCTTTAATAAAACCAGCACAGGCTTTTAAATAATATCTTTGGAAACAAGTGGGATTAATCAATTGTAGCTTAAACAATGTCTGTGTGTACATTACATTTTTGATATGGCCACTACAGGCCTTCCCATTTGAATACCAGCTTATATGAGTAAATAGTACTTAAACACACAACGTACAGTATTTTCCATTAGATTTATCTTACCCGTTTTTTTCTTATTCCTGCTAGTGCTAAAATAACAGTTTAATTTACTTCTACTTTACAGTAGTAGTGATATGATGGCATCACACATTGTTATTTGAAATTCCCTTTTGGTTTTTAATGAAAGGAAAATATCTTCACACACCAATACAAACACCATTATGAGAACAAAATCCAAGCTAAACTGTCTTACAAACAGGTGTTTTTTCCCCTCCATTCGTTTTAAAATGATTTTCCTACAGAAAGAGGATCAAAACACAGACGGACAGACTTAAATACAAACTCTGTATACCTTTGTGTTTGTGACTGTCCAGTGTTCCAGCCTTGGACGAGCCTAAAGCCACCAGCCACCTCTGTCTCTCTGCAGAGTTCACAGCTCGGACGTAGAAATGCTGCTCGCCGGGGATTATCAACTCCAGGCGCGTTGAATCTGTCGGATGAACTGAATCATAAAACATAAACAGTGTGTGCTGGATGCGTATAGATGTGTTTAGTACCATGAGTGAGGACACGGGAGGTATCAGAATCAGAAAAGGTTTTATTGCCACAATGAGTACATGTACAGTATGTGGAATCTGCCTTGGTGAAACAAACATATTAAACATTAATATGAAATAAACAAATATATACATATACAAAAATAACAGTTGCATAAGAAAAAAAAAAGAGGATGAATGGGTTGACTGCAAAATTTGCAAAGAATATATAGTAAATGCAATGGGCAGATGTAAAGTCTAGGATAAAGGTTAGTGCAAGTGTAGTGACTAGACACTACTGTGAAAAAAACTATGTTCTTTCACAAATATGTGCTCATCCATGTGTAATTACTTCCACCAACTAATCAAAGTATTCTCGTAAGCGTAGAATCTGACATTCAGAATCATTCAGAATACATACGAGTGAGTCGCTCAAATGGCGTCCGCCATGTTGCGCCGCCATCTTTAAAATACATTAGCCGAAGAGGGACATACCTCCGCCTTGCACGCTTTTACACTCAGTGGCACCGTGACACCGTGACGGACTCGCGACTGGCGGCAGATTTGAAGGCCTGTTGAAGATGGAGGATCATGCCTATTCCCTAGGACATGTAACGGAGTCGCCAAGGAAGCAAAAAAGTCTATTTAAAACGACAACGCGACAGGCAAAGCAACAAGACCAAAGTTAATATTGGAGTGGCTTTTCCAAGATGGAAAGGGCTCATGAGGAGCAAGGATTTTAAAAAGGGACGCCGAAGTTGCCTGCTTTCTTCTCAACAGGTAGGCTAATTCAGCCCATTTGTGTAAATTCAAAGTTTTATAGTTGCTTGGCTAACTATAGCATGGTTGTGCATAAGCTTGTGATTTCCATGGCAGCTAAACGATGGAGATATTAAAAGCTAATTTTGGTTTCATTGACATGATTGTTCATACTGCTCAGAGAAATATAATAAAAACACAAACCTCCGTTGCTTCTCTCCTCATCATCTTTGGAGAGATCTACTGCCCGACCGGCTCTGTCTTTTGGTTTCTCTTTACCTTATTTCCTTCCTTCCTTTAGCTTTCCCTCACACCTCCGTCGCATCAACTGAACTCTGACTCTGCTCACGGAGAAAGATATGTAGCCTACGCTGTAAACATTGCCTTACACTATTAATCTCGTACAATATACAGAACGGACTAAGTCGTACTGGAAGCCATGCTAATCTTGGCATACGGCCACCGTAGGAGTTAAAACACGCTTGGAATGGGAGGGGCTAGAGAGTAATATTCAGTTGGTTGTCATATACAATTTCACCGCTAGATGGGAGAAATTCTTACACAATGTAGCATTAAGAGTCAAATATAGGTATACAGGGTCAACAAATGGAATCATCTGCCATGCATTTTTAGACAGCGGTCTGACCTTTAATGTCACACACGGACATCTTGATGGATCCTTTGCTTCCTTTACCAACGTCGTCCTCGCAGTCATAGTAAGAGAGGACTCCATTCTCTAAGACGAACCAGCGTGGCTGCCAGCCTGAGCACACAAAACACAAATGTGTGGAGTTTCATTGGTCACATGATAGGAGATATCAGAGATATATATATAGCACAGTATTGCACTTCCATAAAATTGAAAGACTGACAACAGACGATGCACTAAAATGCTGGATCCTATGGTTTCAACTAATTGATTAATCTGCACATTAGTTTGTATTGTTCTATTGTCTTATAAAATGTCAAAAAATTGTAAAAAAAAAAAAAAAAAAAAAAAAAAGGTGTCTACAAACTGGTTGTATTACAGTCTTGAACCCACTTCCTGTTCTTTCTCTGTGCTCGTAGCCAGCAAAAGTTGTTTGGTTTGTTTGTGGTTGGGCTCTGTTAGATTTGCTTTCCACACACACACCACTGATGATACTGAAATACACGTTTCACAGTATTTTTGAGTACCGTTTATTATGAGTTTTATTTATGAATTTATTTAACGTTTATTTAACCAGGTAAGCCGATTGAGAACAAATTCTCATTTGCAACGACGACTCGGTAAATAAAGAATCTACAAATATAAAGATCACATCGAGAAGATCTTGATAACGTCAAGAGTCGATATACAGTTTGTACAAGGTGATATCTAACACAATACTAATACAATAGGCCAAGTAAAAATACTGAATGTAGTACAGAGTCTATATACAGTCTGTGCAGATGGAATAGTGCAAAAGAGCATTAAACAAACATGACAACAGTGCAGGGGAGAATGTGCCACTATGCAATAGAGCATAAGAGACAATAAAGTGACTATTGTGGGTTGCAGCGAGTGAGATAAGTGTTTCAAGTTTTAGGGCCCTATTTTAACGATCTAAGCGCATGGCGTGAAGCGCCTGCCGCCCCATGCGTTTAGGGAGTGTCCAAATCCACTTTTGCTAGTTTGACGGCAGAAAAAAGGGTCCGTGTGCCGGGCGCATGGTTCAAAAGGATTTTACGTAGTGTCTTCATTAATTCATAGGTGTGTTTTGGGTGTAACATGCAATAAACCAATCAGATGTCATCTCCCATTCCCTTTAAAAGCCAGGTGCGTTTGGACCTTGGAGCATTGCTATTATGATGGCGAATTTGCACTGCATTTCCCTGTGTGTGTGTGTGTGTGTGTAACAAGCATAGTGTGCGCTTGCTGTGCATAAGCCTAGGAGCATTTTACTAATTTGCTGCTGAAATAACAATGAAATGCTGCCTTATTGACTTTAGACCAGGTTTTTGTTTCTGTAATTCATTCCAGTCGTTGGCAGCTGAGGTAAATATGTTGTTTTTAATTTAATCTTTAAATATGTGTGTTCTACCTTATTTTGTCTGGGTTTTGAGCTGATTCATGACAACATCTCATCTCATTCACTGCCGACAGAAAGCAGTTTATAGAGGCCTGTCATTACAGTCACAAGCAGTGTATATTTTGCACTCTACCACTATTATTTATAGACATGCTGCGCTGCCATTATTAAGGTCAAATGCTGCTATAACTGTGGGTTGCTTTATATTTCTATCACTAGCCTACACAATGTCATGTCATACAGCAGCAATAGCAGCTATATTTGGAGCAGATGAGAGTGAGCTTGTCACATAGCTGAGACTTCACACAATCACCCCAAGTGACCAAAACGGTTCGTCACAATGGGTAATGTTTTTTCACAACTTCCAGCACACTTCTAAAATTACTTATTACAACTTGTTTATTTAACAGTTATTTAAAAACAAAAAAAGTACAATTGTGAAATACATTCTACTTAGAAATTATTGTAGCTGAACTTGTGCTGAATAGAAAAAAAGTCTAAATACTTTGAAAATACTGCTTACATTTGTTCAAATTACTGACAACAATATCAGAGCATGCCAAAATCATCTGTGTGTCTGAAAAGACCCTCAGACCCAGAGGGTTAAATTTATGTTGAAATAAACAGAAGTGAAATTATAATGTGCCTGTTTGATCCTGATAGGATTATCGACATAGATACATATTGTTTTATATCTTTGATTATCGAGCTCTTGGTATTGAGAATAATTTCTAAATAAATAACACTAAAAATAAATACATCAAGTTACCATTAAATGACAAGAGTGGTACATCTAGTATATATTTGTCACATTGCTTGCTTATTCATATTAGCTTGCTAGCTGCAGTGTAAACGGTTAAATCTGACTGTTTTGAAATGAATTATTTTATTAAAACTGTGCTAATTTACACTGATTCACACATTTTCAGAACAGAAATTTGAACATTGGATAAAGCTAGGTTCAAAATGCTTGTTTAATTTTGTCTACATATTAGAGTCAAAAAGGTTTTTACAGAGGGAATTACGGATATCTCTTGTTATCACTCCATAAATCAGAAAATACTTTCAAGTTTCAACCCATAAAAATGTTTTTAGGTATATCATTTTACATAGATCCTGCTATGAATGCTATATGAACAGCCCCCTGTGTAAACCTTGAGAATATAGACAGGAATGAAACTAGAAGGTGGGATGTATGTCAGTGCTACTGAAGTGGAGACTTCTGGCTCAGAGTTTGAGAACAAATCCTTTAAAATTTGGACAGCAAAATTCAGACATCTTGAAGACTAGACTAGAGGTTAAAAAAGGTTAAAACATTTTAACTCATAGATATCACCATGAAACTTCCCCAGCTGATTAACGTTACTTACATAACGACAATTATATTTTTGTATTACAACTTTTCTGGAATGTTTGTTGTTTAATTATGCAAATGCGATCTGTTAGCTTTTGGTGTATTTAGGACAAATCTACAGACACAAATTGTAGATATATAAATGTTTAGAAAATATCAATGTTTTCTTTCCACTAATAATCTGAAAGAAGATATGTTATGGAGGCTAAATAGGCCAAAACGTCAACACTGAAAGATTATGTTTTTGCCTGTATAGTGTCTCCCCTTAGAGAAGGATTTTAGACAGGCTAGCTGTAAGAACTGTTAGCTAACACAAACACCACGATTCATAATTCAGTTACTGTGTCTGTGGCTGGTCAGAAAGACTGGTAGACAGACAGACAGACAGACAAACGACTCACCTGTCATGTAATTCGTCCATTTGTACAGAATCCCCTCCATGGTTGCTCTGCAGGCTAGCTAACTGAAGCAGCAAGCTAACTAGCTAGCGTCCGCTCTCTGTCGAGTGACAGCGGGTTAGAAAATAACCCCCATCGTGAGCTGCTGGTTGTCTAAAAATGAGTGAACTGTTTTGGGGTTTTGCGAGCTGACTGGCTGCAGCGTTGGTAGGATAATGTCATGCTGAGGGTTTGTTTATGCTAAGATGTTCATAAACCGACCAGCTAACTTGTGGGCAGTAAGCTGATGAGAGGGAAAAAATGTCAACAAAGCAGCAGCTTTTCTACGGAAGACTGGTGGGGACATTTAACTAGGAGAATCAAAGATTTGACGTATTTGCTTAAAGTCATAGAAATAAAATGAAATATATTTCTCTGGTTATAATACTACTACTACTACTACTACTACTACTATACTATACTATCAGCGGTGGAGGAAGTATTACGGAAGCCTAATGCATTAACTTGAGAAAAATATTATATCATTATAATATAGTATTTCAGAATGATGAGCTAACGTTACTTTATCATGTGACCATATCTGCTCTGCTTTTCTGAATCAACATGATTTTTATGGGAAATATCTCAGATTTTTTTTCATTATGAAGGACATTTTTCTTTTATGAGATACCAAAATCCTGGGAGAAGCTTATCTGCATATGGTTGCTGCAACAACAGTACGAGATAGATAGATAGATAGATAGATAGATAGATAGATAGATAGATAGATAGATAGATAGATAGATAGATAGATAGATGGATAGATGGATAGATGGATGGATGGATAGATAGATTGAGTATACAAGTTGTAATGTGTTGACACTTTTAAATGTATTTCAACATGATGCTAATATTCAGAAAACACACTTTGTAAAGGAAACAGGGCAACAGTGATGTAAACAATAGAATGTGACTCTGAGATGATTTTCAAATAAAAACAATCCGGAGAAAGGCCCTACTAGGAACTGTATCTTATTATCTTACAAAGTTAATATTGATTTATGTCAAGGAAAAAAAGTCGTAACCCATAACCTCTGGAATAACATTTGAACAATGAGCACCATCTTCTTTAATAATACGATTAATGAGCTCCGTTTGGAGGGCAAGCTGTGCGATGCTGTGATCTCAGTCGATGACGTTGAGTTTAAAGTCCACAGGATCATCCTCTGCAACTGCGGCTCATACTTCAGGTGGGCTGATCAACATTGTTTTGGTGGATAATGTATTTATTTCATCTCATGGTTTTCATTGTGATTTAATGGAACATAATGCAGAAGGGTTAAGGAGGGTTTAAAGGTAATGTTTTTACCACTAGTGGAGCTATCGAGATTGTTTTTAGGGGCAAGAAAATCAGCTTTGCAAAGGTTTTTTTGAAGAGGTTCGGTAGCATATAATGCATTTTGGTGAGGAACACTAAATGTAAATGTCACAGTGTTGGTTGACAAGAAAGGGCCCCAAGGTGCCTTTAAGAAGTGGTTTTGAAAGATAACACAGAATCCTTTTGTCTCACCACTCTCATCAGTTCTGATAAACCCACTGTACCTTCCCAGCACCAAACACTTGCACTTGCAACTAGGTGGTAAACATTGTGGAGCATTTAGCAGCTAAAGTGCCAGATATGTTTTGTCAGAGGGTGGTGGAGATTAAAAGAAAGCTAAAAGAGAGTGAATATTGGGTTTACCTTCTTGTAAAATTAACCTTATGTGGCTCAAGCGAGAGCTGTGTGACATCTGATAATTCTCCTTAAGTGATGTCATATGAGTCAGGTCGGTTGGGGCTGAAGACTATACAAGTTTGAAAATGAAAAAAATAAAATTTGGGGTTTGTGGAGTTAGAAAGAAGGGAGTTTACTAGGCCTCTCCTTCAGGGTGGAGGATCAAGGCTACATTAGCGTCTCCTAGCCCCTAAATCTCTGAGTGCACTGTCAGATGTCACATTGCATTATGGGTAATGTAGGCGCCAGAGATTGACAAAGAAGAAGCATTTTCAATTCAATTATATTTTATTTATAGTGTCAAATCATAATAGAAGTTTATCCTAGGAAACTTCACAGGTGTAATTTAAAGAGACCAACAATTGACCCCAATAGCAATTGCACTTTGTGCGGCTGTGGCAAGGAAAAACTGATTTTTATAGGCAGAAACCTCAAGCAGAACCTACCGCCTGTCTCAATGGTTAGGGTAGAGAGAGAGAGAGAGAGAGAGAGAGAGAGAGAGAGAGAGAGAGAGAGAGATGCAAAATGACATGATGAACAGTGGCATATATAGTAACAGTAAAGATAGTAGAACTATAACTACTAATAATAGTAGTAGTGGGCGTCGAGCAGGACAATGGCATGAGGTGCAACCACATTCCAGGTGCCACCACAATCCAAGGAAATCTGCAAGGAGACAAAGCACAAGGACTCCGGGGGAAGAAGCTAAGTTAGTAACATGCATTAATCAGAATCAGAAATACTTTAATAATCCCAGGGGGAAATTATTATTGTTACAAACTCCAGCTATACAAACATATATTATCCAGACAACATATATATTAAAAAACTAATTTACAGTAATAATATATAAAATATAAAAAAGATTAAATGTACAGTATTAATGTGTACAGTATTAATGTGCAAATAGTGCAAAAAAGAGAAATGATTGCGTTGTAAAGTTTAAAAACCACAGGCAGGAACAATTTCCTGTGGCGCTCTGTGGTGCATCTGGGTAGGAGGAGTCTTCTGCTGAAGGTGCTCCTCTGCTGTGCCAGTGTGTCGTAGAGAGGGTGTGAGACATTATCCAAGATGGACTGAAGCCTGGATAGCATCCTCCTCTCAGACACAATCGTCAATGTGTCCAGCTCCTCCACGACATCACCAGCCCTCCTGATCAGTTTGTTTAGTCTGTTGGTATCTGTGACCTTCATCCCACTGCCCCAGCATGTAACAGCGAAGCAGATAGCACTGGCCACAACAGACTGAAAGAATATCCTCAGCATCGTCCGACAGATGTTAAAGGACCTCAGCCTCCTGAGGAAAATGAGTCGACTTTGGCCCTTTTTGTAGACAGCCTCAGCCTTTCTAGTCCAGTCCAGCTTATTATTTAAGTACACCCCCAGATACTTGTACTCCTCAACAGTGTCCATATTAATGGGATATGAACGCACACAGATGAAGAGAAAGAGCGAAGGAGAGAGGAGCTCAGTGTGTCATAGGAAGTCCCATCCTATAGCAGCATAACTAAGGGAAACCTGAGCCAGCCCTACCTATTAGCTTTATTAAAGAAGAGTGTTTTAAGCTTTTTCTTAAATGTTGAGATGGTGCATGCCTCCCAAATGTGTGCAATAAGAAAAGACGATACCTTTGGTTCTGTGGCATAGTTTTTTATCCTTTTTTTTTTTTAAAACTGTCCATGGTTAGACTGACATGTTATAGTAGTGCAATGCTAAATCAGAGTAATGCTATTTGAATGCAGGTTTGAGTAGAAGTTGTAGAAGTACGACAGAAAGATCCTCCTAAAATTCTGGTTCTTTTGATCTTGATTCCCCAGAGATCTCTTCCGCAGCAAATCATCAACATCAGGGCAGCAGGTCTACAGTTTTTCCCAGGTGTCACCCAATATAATGAATCTCATTGTGGAATACGCCTACACCGGCTCTGTTGTGGTGACGGAGGAGAATGTGCTGGAGCTGTTGGCGGGAGCAGACTACTTCAGCGTCAAGGGCATCATGCAGGCCTGCTGCAACTTCGTGGAGCAGCATCTTAGTTCCAAGAACTGCGTCCACATGTGGATGCTGGCGGACATCCACAAATGTCCTGAGCTGAGGCAAAAGGCCTACATTCACATGCTGCATCACTTTAAGGAGGTCGCAGGGTTCTCTCTGAAGTTCCTGCAACTTTCTGTGGACCAGCTGGCCGATTTAATTAAGAAGGACGAACTCAACGCGAGACAGGAGAGCACCGTGTTTGAGGCTGTCCTCCGTTGGATCGAATACGCTCCTGAGGAACGCAGATGTCACATGGCTACCCTACTGAGCAAGGTAACTGAAGACTGGATCGTTTTTAGGTACTGGTACTGCAATTTGGAGAGACTGTACCAACTGTGCAGGTATTTGCACGGACTGCAACAGTTTTAATAACAATTGTCTAATTTTTCTAGCCTGATAATCAGACTTAACTGCCATTTCAATTGACATCATTATTTAGTCAGGGAGATTGGGAGGGGGCTTATGCTGTCTCGTTTTGCCCTAACCAATTAGTGACCTATCCATTTCACCGACATCATTGTCAGTCGACTAAAGCTGCAGTCACAATAAACCGACAATGGAACAATTAACCGACTATTCTTCTCGACAATCAAAGTATGTCAATTTAACTATTTCTGTTAGTTGACTTCCAAAACTTATTCCGCTGTGTCAACCTTATCTACTCTTTGCGAATCTTTTTCCCCAGTTGGGGGAAACAGGGTATTTTCCTGTTATTTAATGTAAATAAAAAGCCACACAACATTAATCCTCTTTTTTTCAATATTGTAAAACAATAAAGCATGAAAACTTTTAAGCGGTGTGAATGGGCCTCATACTTTTCAGGGTCCATGAATCCAGGTTTTAATTGTATCCGGCAAACAAACATTGAAAAATTGATGTAGATTTAAAAACAGCTTACTGTTTTTTTTGTTGGTAATGGCCAGGTTATACAAGGCAGTTTTTTTTTGCCTCAAACCGGTTCCCTATATCTGTTAATTTACACAATTATCATAGATTACATATTATATCAATAACCATTGGAGTGTCTACACAAAACTATTACTTCATGGACTGATATCTTTAAAAATGTGTATGAGTTGAATCCTCATATAATTTCTATCAATCTCCCTTTTGTCTATGTTCAGGTGCGCCTGCTGCTAATGTCCAGTGAGTACTTGATGGACACAGTGAGCACAAACGCTCTTGTGACTAAATGTTCGCTGTGCACGAAAATGGTGATTCAAGCCATGAAGACCCTGCGTGAGTCCAATACAAACCGACCTCTGACGCGCACACGCCTGCCCTCTGCTGTGTTATTTGCTATCGGCGGTTGGGCGAATAATTGTCCAACCAACAGGATCGAAATATACAATGTTCGGGCTGACCGCTGGGTGAAAGTGAACGATGAGGAGGCTCCTCGAGCATTCTACGGCTGTGTCTGCCTCAATGGATTTGTCTACTGTATCGGAGGCTATGATGGTCTAAAATATTTAAGCAGTGTACGGAAGCTCAACCTCGTCACTCAGACCTGGCAAGACGTGGGGCCGATGCACGCAGTCCGATGCTACGTCAGCGTGGTGGCACTGAATGGCTGCATATATGCCATGGGAGGCTGTGACGGAAATGAGAAACTCAAAACTGCAGAGCGATACCAGCCTGACATCAGCCAGTGGACTCTGATCGCACCAATGAACGAGAAGAGGAGCAATGCTGGCACGGCAACACTACACGGCAAGGTAATTAAAACTGACGGCAGTGATGGGAAACAAAACCTTAAAGTGCTCATATTATGCTTTTTGCCTTTTTCCCTTTCCTTTATTGTGTTATATATCTTTTCTGTGCATGTTATAGGTTTAAAAAGTGAAAAAGTGGCCTTGACCAACTGCCACTTTGCTCGTTTGAAAGCCATGATGTCTCTCTTTTTCTCATGGGTGGGCCAATTTCTCTGGGCGGGCAAAGCAGAGAAAGGGGAGGTAACCTTGCTCCTTATGACCTCATAAGGAGAAGATTCCAGATCGGCCCATCTGAGCTTTCATTTTCTCAAAGGCAGAGCAGGATACCCAGGGCTCGGTTTACACCTATTACCATTTCTAGCCACTGGGGGACCATAGGCACGCTGGGGGAACACATATTAATGTTAAAAAACCTTATAAAGTGACATCTTCATGCCATGGGACCTTTAATGTACACAGGGCCATGGTTAGCATTGCTAAGTCTCTGTCCTGATTGACAGGTCAATGTGTAGCCATGCCCTAAAGCAACCCCTGCTTTAGTGTCTTTTTTAAAATAAATGGGACCATAATTTACAAAGTGAACATCATGCTGTATTGAAGAAGACTTAAATGTAGCAATTGAGACCATAAACTCATTATAAAAAGGTTTATTGAGGTAATAAATCAAGTGAGAGAGGTCATTTTCTCTTCTATAGAAACTGACTTCTTTTTGGAGCCAGTGGAGTGGCCCCCGAAGGCACTTCCACATTGGCTTCACTTTTCCATTATTACATGTCATTTAGCTGACGCTTTTATCCAAAGCGACTTACAATTGCCCGCACGCCTCTGGAGCAACTATGGGTTATGTGTCTTGCACAGGGACACATTGGTTGATACATCACAGTGGGAATTGAACCCAGATTGGCCGCAACAAAGGCACGTGTCATATCCACTGCGCCATCACCACCCAGACACAGAAGCTTCATCCATTATTTTTACAGTCTATGGTTTGTGCTGGCCTCTGGTTTAACTCATCACTTGCTGAAAATGAATACATGTTGACGACGACTAACGATAACTGATGTTTTTCTCTCCTAGGTGTACATTTGCGGTGGTTTCAAAAGGAATGAACCTCTGTCAAGTGCCGAGTGCTACAACCCTGACACCAACCAGTGGACGTTAATCGCCTCTATGGAAATTGGGTGTAATGCAGGACGGGCCGCCGCCTACAAAGACCGAATATATGTAGTAAGCAGAGCAAAAAACATTCAGCAACACACCTACATACTCTGACACAGACGTGGACTCCATATAATATTTAACACCAGGCAGGAACCATTTGTTTGAAACCATAACTGAGGACACTGACAATAACCGACAAGAAGGAGCTGGTTGAGTCATGAATACGCATTGTGGAAGTAGCCTACGTGCTAACGCTGCTGCAGTGATGGCTCAACCAGCTCCTTCTTGTCGGTTATTGTCTGGAACACTGTTTGTTATGTTTGGTGGTGCAGGTTGGCGCAGTTTGATTTTGTTGCCGTTTGTGGAGCACAGGCTGTCTTCAGAGACCGCGTTTTTTTACAGTGTGTTCAGGGGACAGGCAGCTAGCGGAAAAATGTTGTAGCCTAAAATACGCGTCACATCACTAAGAGCACCTTTAACATTATAGAGACAATATTCTTAAACTGGACTGTTTCAGGCTAAACAAAATAAAAACACAATTATATTCTGGAGTTTTAAAGAAGGCTTTAAAACTGAATTTAGACAATACAATTTACATGTACAATAATTTAACAGTTTAAGCTATAGTGCGTAGTTTCTGTCGCCCCCATGAAGAATTCTAAGTAATGACAACAAAACTGTCAGGGCGTCCGCATGATACAAGCCTTCCGTGACCGCGCACCGCCCCCACCCCTCCTCCACGCAGTTGCTAGTAGCCAAGGAGGACACGGGGGATTAAAAAAACATGATGGGCTCTGCAGAAGAAGTAATTATCTTCACTCAAATTTCTGCGCGCGAAAGTCACCGGACGACACAATCTTCTCAACATAGCCATACTGAGAGATACAGAGAGAGTTGTGTGGTGCTGATAGTCTTAATTAGCTTTGAGGCAACTCATTTGGCAACGGCTTGAATGTAATGGACGTTTATTAAAATCAAAAAGTTACGCAAATGAATACATAAAATGTTTAACAAATTAAAATTAGACTATTTTTGGTGGCCTTTAAAAAAAAAAGGATCGCGGTTAAGTATTTGTCCAATGTGGTGTTTTATAAGTAAGTAAGTAAAATATTGAAATGTTCCATCCTTCCTCTCCTAGATTGGTGGCTACAGAAATAGCTCACATACGAGCAGAGCCATTGCCTATGACCCACTGTCAAACCAGTGGAGCATGGTGAATCCCATGATTCACGCTCGCAGCAGCTTTGGCATTGCGGTGTTGGAGGACCAGCTGTACGTGGCTGGAGGGTTCGACAATCATGGCACCCTCTCTAAGGTGGAGCGCTTTGATGAAAAGGCCAACATGTGGAACATTGTCCGGGACCTGAAGCTGCCCCGCAGCGGCCTCAGCTGCTGTGTGGTGGATCGATACCCCTACGCTACTGCGTATCTATGATTACAATCAACTAGCATTTAATAGTTGATTCATATTTTGTATTAATCTGAATCTGTAAAGTAACTAAAGCTGTCAAATAAATATTAGTGAAGTAAAAAGTGCAACATTTGCCTCTGAGAGTGGAGTAGAAGGGAAATAGCTTCTGCTGTAATGAACGCAACAGACTTGGACCAGGAGCAATATTGGGGGCAGAGACAAATGTACATATTTAGGGCTCAGCCCAAATCTATCAGGGTCCTGGGGTATTTACGGCAGCTATTTGCACTATTTTTCAAGACATTTGATAGGAGAATGCCTAAAAATCTAAAAACATGAGTTGTCAAGTAAAAAAACAAATAAAAAATTATCCTGTAAAGCCTACATCTTTTGTATCTAATTGTTCTCCAACTGTTTTCATCAGTCAGAAACCAGAACACAACAAATGTTTGGGATGACTTATTTTCACTCCTGCCGCCTAAAAAGAGGCTCAAATTGTCATTGATGATATATATATTTTTAACGTTTTTACATAACGTAGGGAGGAATTTGGCATTCACAGCATTACTAATCTTGAAACCTATTTCTGTTTTACGATGCTGGAGTAGAGTTCACAGAATGAATGTTTTGCTAACAAATCTGCTACATTTGAATCAAATGCCATAATAATCTGGGCTGTTCTAATTGCAAATCCAGGATCCACAACAATGCCGAGTAAATGTGGTCTTCAAAACTTTGAATTGAATATTAGGCCAACAGTAGACAGTCCCTCCAGGATTTCGCGGCCTTTTTTGAGATTGTTGCGGTCCAAAATGCCTGATTTCGCGGGAGCTTTTGTAAAGAATTGCGATAAAAGTTGCGATGTATTTTGTGTGTTTGTTGCAATGAAGTTGCGGGAGACAGTGAAAGTTGCGATTTTTTTTTGTATAGTTCTTTAAAAATAAAAAAGAAACATGTTTTGGGGAGAATAAAACTATCCTGGGCTGAGTTTTCCTAGTAACCTTACCAAAAAGGCTCCGGATGCTGCAAATGTTGGTATAATATGAAAATGGCTGGTGGATTTAAGACAAAAAAATAATAATTTATTGAATGAATCCAATTTGAAAATATCTATCAGTGGCTTGTTGATCTTTACTTTGTTAGTTAATTTCCTAACCTGGCCTGGGACTCACATTCATAGTTTGACTTTGACTTATCATTGCACTTACAATAACGAGCGTAGCTGTCCTCAATTTAGGTCATCGTGTCGTCTCATCTCCTTTTTCTCTTGCATCCACCGTGTGTGTTGTTTGTGTGTGTGTTGTTTGTGTGTCTGTGTGTGCGTAAGCATCAGTCGCGGAGGGAACGGAGCAGTAGCCCCACCCGCTGCAGAGAGCCGACAGCCAGAATTGAAACGGCAGCAATTTCAGCGACTTTTAAATTGTTAAAGTCTAAATCGTTGCACGTCTTGCAAAACAGTTTACCCCCGCTTTCGTAAAGAACATCTGGATACTGTTTGTCACGGTCCTTTGCTGTTATTTTTGTAGGTAAATGTGAGACGTTGGCAGCACACGTGTCTGCTGCGCATGCTGCTGCATCCATAGACAGTATATAATGGACCAATAGACCCCGTTGCTCTGGACGGAGACCAGTGAAGGCTATTAGAAGCACTTTTCCGGTGATGGCCAGCTTTACTGCGCAGCCTCCAACTGAGAGAATGTGACGTGAGCAACGGGTCTGAAAGTTGTAAGTCTTCTGGTAGCTGTGCCGAGAGAAATCTCAATCATTCCCAATCTTACAGATACGGAGAGTGTAGGTGTATGTAAGGAGATAACATGGGCACAGGCTAATTATTGATCACTAACATGCTAGTTAACATTAGTAATTAAACCTAAACATTTCATGTAAGTCGAAACTGCCTGCGAGCTTCTCCTGTACTCAGGGGCGGATTAAGGTGGTCAGGGGCCCCTAGGCTGCTCTTTGTGTGAGGCCCCCCCTTAATCATTGTGCTTTACTGGAAAAATGTATTTAGTGCCATACATGGTCCAAATAATAATAATAATAATTTTAACTGACACACACACACACACACACACACACACACACACACACACACACCAACTACCGCCACACCAAATAGGTAAAATTAGTAAACTACATCATAAAACTAACATCAACAGAGATGTAAGTGGAAAGAATACCAGATATTATCCTCTGCCACTACAGCACCAAAACAATTACAATGAAAATGTAACTAAACAGCAAAGCAGCAGAATTCCCTGGATTCACAGTTCAACAGCAAGCTGGTAATCACTTTTAGCTTTCTAAACCAACAGGTAGGCTACAGCATCTGCGGCAGTGCAGAACACCTGGTTTTACTGAGGCAAAATCACAACATCACTACCAGTGGTGGAAAAAGTATTCAGAGCTTTTACTTACTACTTACTACTTACTTACTAATACCATACTGTCCTGCATTGAAAATGTTACTTAAGTAAAAGTACGTAAGTATCATCAGGAAAATGTACTTGAAATATTAAAAGTGAAAGTACTGAATGTCGAAAAATCCTCATATTTTTTAAACAAACCAAACAGTACTGTCAATCAACTAGTGTTTAATGGTCTATTCATCTTAGCTGACTTGTAGGCCGTTATATTGTTGGCTAGTTTAGTTTAGAATCAAACATCACATTTTATAAATTACATGTGTTTTGTGTGCAGAAATCTTAATGTGTAAAGTAACTAGTAACTAAAGCTGCAGGAGACCTCGATGATTGGTCAAAGTTGCAGAAAAGTTGCGGTGATTGGTCAAAATTGCGAGTCGCGCCAAAGTCGCGGTGATTGGTTGAATTCGCGTGAATTGGCGCGATCGCGACATCGCGAAATCCTGGAGGGACTGAGTAGAACATCTACTCAATTATGTTAGATTTCATTAACGGTTTAAAACCGAAAACATTCAGGCCTGGAGCCCCAGAAGCCAACCCTCACTCCGCCTCTGATCAATAGCATAATAAAGCCACTGTAAGTAATTTACTACCTCAAAGAAGTGAATTTAGTGTTAAGTTACTCTTTACCAGCACTTAGGCAGATCAAATTGACAGAAAATATAAGTGTGCAGTAAAATGAATACAGAAAAGGGAAAAAGTCTTATATTTTTTTCCATTGGCTAGTCAAAAATGTCTTTACAGTACAGAGTTGTGTTCACAGACTGTATAAAATAGTTCTTCTTATACTCATGAGCTCTGCATAAAAGCAGACAAATTTGGCAATGGAAAACGAAATGTTTGCGTGTGCTTGTAGGGACAAAAAAGTTTCACTTGTTAAACGTGAAAAAAGGACTGCATGAAACCACTGACAGGAAATTAATAAAAATAAATAAATTAAAAAAGCAGATTTGTACACAAATAAGTAAAATAATAATAATAATCAGATCAAATCCAATTTTCATAATTCATGATCTGTCTTTATTGCATTAGAACATACATTTCTCATATATATCTATATATATATATTTTATAAATGTGAATTTGTACACTACAATCTTTTATTGTAACATGTTAGAAAATACTCGTAACGCTCCAAAAAACAGCACTAAAAACAGTTACCAAACAATGATTATTACATTTCCTCGTTTTTGTTTTGGCCACCAAGAACAGGAAAACAAGATGGCGGCGACAAAACTGTCAATCAGGAGGAGAGGAGAGGACCACGGGCGAAGACATACGCTTGGGCCATTGCAGTTTTTAGTGGCAGCCATTTTGTAACCAACGGACGGGGATGAGGGGAGGATCGATCACAACAGGTGCACGAAGGAGGGGAGATATGAGAGGGGCGAAGCGTGGACACCGGTGAGCATCAAGCACATGGCGGAGGGTGGGGGGAGGGGTCACAAACAGACAAACAAAGAGGTGAAGGGCTTGATCACACGGGACATTTTCCACTGCTGTCTTTACAAGTCCGTCTCCAGTGTGAAACATTTAGGGGCCCTATTTTAACGATCTAAGCGCACGGCGTGAAGCGCCTGGCGCAGGTGCGTTTAGGGCGTGTCCAAATCCACTTTTGCTAGTTTAACGGAGGAAAAAAGGGTCCGTGCGCCGGGCGCATGGTTCAGAAGGGTTGTACTTAGTGTCTTCATTACTTCATAGGTGTGTTTTGGGTGTAACATGCAATAAACCAATCAGAGATCATCTCCCATTCCCTTTAAAGGCCAAGCGCGTTTGGACCTCGGCGCATTGCTATTATGATGGCGGATTTGCACCGTAACATTTTTATTTGTAATCTTTATCATGTTTGTGTGCTGCTGCGCGTCCTTGTGTGTGTAGCAAGTATAGTGTGCATAAGCCTAGGCACATTTTTCGAATCCGCTGTTAAAATAACAATGAAATGCTGTGTTATTGATTTTAGACCAGGTTTTTGTTGGTCAATGGCGCCATCACTTCCCGCTGCCTCAAGATAGCAATACGCGAAAAATGCACCTGAACACACCTCCCTGTAAGACCAGCACGCCCACGGGCGCACAGATGGGATGGGAGCAGGTGCATTTGCTATTTAAACGACGCGGGCGCTGGACGGGAAACTGACAACTGGGTCGGTCTTAATCTAGCAAAGACACTTGCGTCAGGCTTTGCGCTGCGCCGGGTTCAAGATAGGGCCCTTAAGAGTCCTGCATGGTTACTGTTTGACCATCCAATCGTCAGTTAATCTTTAAAACGTGTGACATTAAATTAAACTGGAGTGAAACAATACTGTTTCAGTGGACTTTGTGATTTGGGAAGCTGTAGACTTAGATATAAAACTATTTTTATCTATGGTTGTAGAGCTCCAGATACATTTTTGTAGCAGTAATCAACCAATTTAGCCAAATCACATAAGTCTCAAAGCTAAATTTAGAAATATATTTCACATCAACATTGAATTAAATGCCTTCAATGGGAACGAGTTGCTACTGTTGAACTGCCAAGCCTGCTGACAATTAAAGTCCCAACTCGGCAGCTCTCTGCAGCTTTCAGCTCACTTTGAAATTGCTGGGCTGAAGAACCTAAAAGTGCCGGTTTGCATGAAATCGTAGGTTGCTGCTCTCAGCCCACAAACTCACACAAGCCAAAAAAGGCTCCCTGCTCAGCCCAAAAGTGGCTGACGAAGTATGACGTTGTAAATTTAGCAACATCACTTTTGCAGGAGTTGGTGAAGCAAAGCAGTTCTAAAAAAATGACAGGGAATACTGGCCCATGTTGTTCTGTTTTTGCCTGTTTTTGTTCTGTTGGCTAATTGTTTAGCTACGCTGCTGCCATGAGAACTCAATACACTGATATACACACTTCTTTTCCACAACAGGCATTTCAACATAACTCCCGATGTGATGCTTGATCTCTGAACTCCATGATCCAGAGATTTCCTGGCAGTACTATCTACAGGAAGCTGTTGATTGTGATGGTCAAGTGTCATCAACTCACATCAATTACTGAAACAAACATAAAACAACCAATATTTTTGGGTTGCTCTTTTTTGTAGCATTAAAGTAACACTAAAGCACTTGTCCTCTTCGGTCCCCCTACAGGTTGGAAGCGGAATTGTCCGTTACCGCTGTCGTAATGTCTCATTGTGTCTCATTGGAACTACAGATCCGCTACCCGATCTGGCAAACTTGCATGGTGCAGTTATAGCCGGTAGAGGGTCGCAAAGCGAATGCAGAAGTGCCGTTCACCCTGTTACGAGTTGATGAACCACTGAAACAATTTTGGAAACATTATCTTAAGGTACATTATTTTGGTGCAAGTTTGCCGGATCGGGTAGCAGATCTGTAGTTTGAGTAAGACATAAGAATAATGGTAACGGTAATGGACAATTCCGCTTCAAACCTGTAGGGGAGCCGAAGCGGAAAAGTGCTTTAGTGTTGCTTTGAGAGACGGTGCAGTGTGCCAGCCTGCGTGATCGGGCCCAAAGGCAACCATGTTCATTAGTTCTTTAGCAGCCGGTTGCACCAGCTGTTTGTAAGTTCAGACTTATCCTACTTATCATAAAGGGTTTGCTAGTTGTACCACATAAACTAGTTACTCCAAAGATATGTGTTGTTGCTAAATATTTACAGCCAGTAACTGCCATGTGTAACTGTTACACTGTACTGTTGCTAATTAAACTGTCAGCACTAACATTAGCTTGCTAAACATTAAATTATATTTCACAGAAACACAATACACCTCCAATTACAAAGTGTTATGCCAAAAACATAATAACACTAAATGATCAAATGACAGTGATTATGCTAGAAGTATTGACATTTTAATCTTTCAAAGCTAAAAAAAACCCATCATCTTAAGTTATTTTTTTGGAGAGTTTAACTCTAAAACTCAGTTAAGCTGCTACGTCAAGACTTTGTGGGTGATTGATCAGACTATCTCAGGTGAAATACCAAAAACTGTTGAACTTGTGTTCACGTAGAATTATATCACTCATAGGAATAACTATTATCTTCCCGTTTTTCTCCATCTTATTCGTATATGAATAAGGCAAACTCATACCTACACTTTTGGAGGTTTAATATATAATTTGGCCACTTAATAATGCATTTTTTAAAGCTATGTCACAGATTGTGCTGTACATTGACTCCCTGTTTCCATAGCTCATTGCTTTAGATTGAGAAGTTCGTCAACAGCCAATCTAAACGTTACTAAAGTCTTAACCTACAAGTTTGAGTCTAGCTTTCCGCACAAACTTTACGAAGAGCTGGTGCAACTCAATCCGGATGTTTAGTGGAGGAAATCTTATGCGGTGTAGTTAAACAAGACAACAGAGGAAGGATGACCGAAAGCAGGGTGGAGCTGGGTAGGTAACAGCAGCTTTTTTTTTCTTTTCTTCACTAGAGTGTAGAGAACTTAAGTTGTATCCAAAAAAAAAACACGGCAAGCTAGTGGAGATAGAGGCGGGTTGAGACCAGCATGGAAAGCAGGGACAGTAGTGACAATCTAGCAGAGAGATAGGAGGGAAGTATAACCATCTAACACGCAAACACACACACACACACACAGCGAGGCTAAGGTTTAAAAACTAGCGATACAGACATCACGGCTGGCATTGCAGGGAGGTGGGTGAGGCGGAGGACAGATATATCTGCATGTAGACGGGGTGGAGGGGGAGGAAGAAAAAGAGGGGACGTGAGGCATCAAGGAAACGTTGGAAGATTCAATCCAGCTTTTAACAAGTCCAGAACAAAAACCTCTATTTGTTTACACTGCGTGTCATCACAGAATGATTGTCCTCTTGAACATACCTCACCTCCCCCTCATGTACACTATTCCTGTCTTCTTCTTTTTTTCTTTTTTAAACCTTCCTCCTCCCTTGTCCACCATCTTTGTTAGCTTTACTTTTCAGGGATTTTTCCTCATTCATTTCACACACATACACACAAAAAAACCCTGTGACCATAACAGACATTTATATACACACACATGTACGCACACCCTCTAACACACAACGCACGCGGACACAACAGGTAGACACATTTTGACTCAAAAACACGGCTGACTGGTTTGGTTTGAGGGTTGGATAGTGCACATGTTGATTATAGCAGAGCTTAAAGCTGGTTGGCCAAGCGCACAGACACAGCAGTCTGTTATTGATATGACAATCAGCACTACAGTGGCCCAATATATATTGTATGCACTAGTACAAAAATCTATATGAACTATTGCCATTTTAAAAATGAGACAGCATTTTCCCCCAACATTGGTCCAAGAAGTGTTAAAAAAACAAAACAACTATTTTAATTATTAGTATTAGTTTAAATCATTTTTGCTGCTTTCCTCTGTTTTATATCATTGCAAAAATAAATACTGTTGGGTCTTGGCTTGTTAGTTGAGGAAAAAACAAGCAATTTGAAGGAAATTGCCACGGCCATTTTTTCACAATTTTCCTTTGTTTCGTAAAAGCAAACGATTAATTGGTTAATGAAATTATTGAATAACGAAAAAAACATCATTACAAAACATTTTTTTACAGATTCATACAGAAACTCTCAACATACGCAATCTCAATTCTCCCTCATTTCAGGCGCTCTGTCGAACAGAAATTTGCAGTCAAAAGTACCTACAGTACATTTAAGACATCTCATGTTTCCTCCTTCCTCTCCTCCTCCCTCTCCACCTCTCCCTCAGTGAGCAGTATTGTGGTGTTATGATGTTAGGTTCCTAAGGCAGTATCACAGTACAGTCCATAGAGAAACAACAGCAATACAGAATTACACCGGCCTGCCCAGAACCTTACATCCAGCTCAGGTGGGACACTGACAAAATCTTTTTTTATGTTTTTTTTTTTTAAAGCCTCTGGTCATGCTGTTGCCAAGCAAAGTTAGTTGACATTTTTAGCTGTTTACTGAACATTCAAATCGGGAAGCAAAGAGGGGGAAAAAAAAATATTCTGAGGTAATTTAAAAGTGTTAAAATCTCATTCAAATCCCATCTCCTGATGTGCCCTGGTAGCTCAGCGGGCTAAGGCACATGCCGAGTTCCTGCGACATCTCTGGTTTGAAACCGGCTCATGACCACTGTCGCATGTCATGTTCTCCGCACCTCTTTCCAAACACACTCCACTGTGGAAAGTTAATTAAAGGTCCCATGACATGCTGCTTTTTGGATGCTTTTATATAGGCCTCAGTGGTCCCCTAATACTGTATCTGAAGTCTCTTTTATATAGACCTTAGTGGTCCCCTAATACTGTATCTGAAGTCCTTTTATATAGACCTTAGTGGTCCCCTAATACTGTATCTGAAGTCTCTTTTATATAGACCTTAGTGGTCCCCTAATACTGTATCTGAAGTCTCTTTTATATAGACCTTAGTGGTCCCCTAATACTGTATCTGAAGTCTCTTTTATATAGACCTTAGTGGTCCCCTAATACTGTATCTGAAGTCTCTTTTATATAGACCTTAGTGGTCCCCTAATACTGTATCTGAAGTCTATTTCCTGAAATTCAGCCTTGGTGCAGAATTACAGCCACTAGAGCCAGTCCCACAATGACCTTTCCTTAGGATGTGCCATTTCTGTGTCTGTAGCTTTAAATGCTATTGAGGGGAGGGGAGGGGGCAAGGTGGAGGTTGGAGGTGTGGCCTTGACCAACTGCTATGCTTGGCTTGTTTGCAAGCCATGATGTCTCTCTCTCTCTCTCATGGGTGGGCCAAATTCTCTGGGCGGGCAAAGCAGAGAAAGGGGAGGTAACCTTGCTCCTTATGACCTCATAAGGAGAAGATTCCAGATCGGTCCATCTGAGCTTTCATTTTCTCAAAGGCAGAGCAGGATACCCAGGGCTCGGTTTACACCTATCACCATTTCTAGCCACTGGGGGACCATAGGCAGGCTGGGGGAACTCATATTAATGTTAAAAAATCTCATAAAGTGAAATTTTCATGCCATGAGACCTTTAAAACTTAAATATCAAATAAGCTAACAACCTTGGTGAAGACAAAATCATTGTTACGTTAGCTAGTAGTGAGCCAGCAAAACTTGTAATAAAAAGAGTTTCAGGGGTGGGGTATATCACAAACTGGGTAAGTTAGTTAACATCTATCCTGGGCTTCAACAGTGTGGCAATAGTCATTTCAAGCAGCTAACAACTTATTCATATAGTCCTGTAGATATCACTCGTATCCACTTTGAAATTTTGATAATTGATTAACCGTTGTCATGCAAAGTGACACTTGTTGGTTCCATCTTTTCAAATGTTTGGATTTACTGCTTTATATCACTGACAAATGTATGTCATTTTATAGACAAAAAACCCCAATAAAAGACAAATTAGGCAAGAATAAAAACAATCACAAATATTTTTTGCTTTGCTAATAGAATTTAAAAAAAATTAAACTCCTGGCATCATTTTAAAATTCAACCTACTTTAAAAAGCTAGATATCTGCTCTCGCTCAGCATCATTACCCATTTATCGAAGAAACAACAAGAGTCTCCTGCTGTGATGAGGAAGGTCTCCTTTTACAACTTCTCGAGGCCTCCAGTAAATTCAGTGGCACAATGCTCAGATATAAGGCTCTGGGCCAGAACTGGGCCGGGAACCGCCCGGCAATGATGTGGGTTGGTTCTGGCACTGAGGTAGCCAATTTCAGATTGGTGTAGCACAAGTAAAACCGGCCGAACGAGGGACGGCTCAGACAGCTCAGGTTGCCCTTTTTTCTTAATGTTGTGTTGAGATGAAAAAGGGTTAATACAGTTACCTATTACTAACAAGTGGCAACGACTGGAGCCACTGGAGCCTCCAGGAGTGCCAGAACCAGCCCAAATGTCTCTGGTTTGGGTGATATTGTAGTGCGTGTGGTCTATAGTACAGTAGCATCAACACAATGGTCCAATAGACAGATCAGATAGAAGATATCATACAGATGGTCCAATACAGTTATAGTACAACATCTATACATCAACTATACATTGTGCGTTTTTTTTGTTTTTTTTCATTTGTTATATTTTGAAGGGGTCTAATGGGGTTAGACTTGGTCACCATTACATCACTGCTGTAAGACGGGGGAGGGGGTCGAAATAGTGGTGGGCAGAGCCATAGATAAACAGGGTTTGATCATTATAGTCTTCTACCGATGTCAGTGCAGCAATCCTGCAACTTGGCAACTGGTGTGGAGGACCACAGCTAGAGTGCATTCTGTCAAAGTTAAACGTGAGTTGAGTGGAGTGGCAGTAATAGAGCAATAAAGCAGGCTAAGTTTATATTTAATAATTTAGAGGTAGAGTTTTGGAGAACATTAAGCAGCTGGAAATCAATTTGGATCACTTTTGGGTAAACACTGCAAATATGTTGCAGTGGTCCATTTCTGAATGCAACAACAAATTGTCCCCGCTACATTAGAACTAGGGCTGGGTACAAATAATCAATTCTCCAATTAACATGGATCTTTGTTTGAGTGATCTGATATCGATAAATAAAATCCTGAAAAAAAAATCTTTCAATGGATGTATAACACACCACAAACTTTTTGGGTGTCAATTCGGAATGTAAACATTAACCTGGTGCATTATGAAATAATATTTGAGGGTTGCTTCTTGCTTGTATAATTTAACCCCTAACCTAATGGATATGGAATGGAAATGTAATCGAATCGGGAGCCTGTGAATCGGAATCAAATCGATTCCGGAAAATCACTGGCGATACCCAGCCCTAATCAGAACCTCTTGGTGGTTTAATTTCTCGCTGGATTGATGTAGAGGTGTACTCCAGGGTGAGTCAGTACACTGTGACATCACTGCTGGGTGTGGTTACAGGTGCACACAGAGCACCTCTGACCACAGCCCACAGGAGTGAAGCAGACCAGAGAATTGTCCAGCCAAAGAGGGTAGCAAAAAACTGCTTTTCAACACTCCCCACTGAAGAGTCCATAGAGTACGAACTAGAACTCTTCTAGTCCTAGTATTACAACCTCCATTCCTCCATCGTGCTGAGGGCTGAACCTCGAATGGGTTTTCCAATCAACCTTATCAGCCTCATATTTTGTTTGTTAGTATTACCAGCATGTATTTTATATGCTGCATGTTATGTGTTATGCTCGTGGACACTTAAACCCCACAGCTTTCCAAAAAAGCAGCTGTGCAGTCCACTCACATACCTGGTTAGAGATGAGGCAGCGACAGTCCAACCTAACCATGCTTTCTGTATATCCATGGCTCTAGATTCAAAACAGGGTTTGGGTAAAGGGACGTAGGAGTTACAGGTTAAGGGGATAGGACACTGAGGACTTAAAGGGGGAAAGGGTTTAGGCTGAGAGGACTACAGGGGTTACAATACTAAGGGTTTTGAGGAGGTCTGGATGATGAGGTGTTGAAGTTTGGAAGTGACAGTCAAGGTTTACAGTGATGAGAGATTCACCGAGATACTGGATTTGAGAGATTTATGGGTGAAGAGGACAAGGTTAGTATGAGTCTTATGTGTCGGTAATGTTAGGATATGACTATGGCCTCCATAACTATAGCAGGGTCTTCTATGTCAGCTTTACTTTGAACCATCCTCAGCTCCAGCTGGGGCGGACTGGGCCTCCGACCGGGACCTGCTAACTCTGAGAGAGTGAGGGGTAGGTGGGGGGTGGGCAGATGGAAATGCATGAGACAAACAAGGTCAACATTTGTTTTAAAGCTACATTGTGCAACTTTTAAATGCCAAAAAAATAGTTTGGTCACTGTGCCAGACCTATAGCCAATGAAAGACCTGCAGCTGAAACCATTTACAGGCTGCTGCCATTCTGATTTCTTTTTTCCAATATCAAGTTTAATCTATTTGTGATTTCAAAAGTGTTTTGTTGATGTAAACATTTGGCACCATATTCATGACTCAAATGCTACAGAAATTAGATTTAAGCTCTTTCCTGTTGATCTTCTTGGTGTTTTTGTTTTGTCTCTGGGATAAAAAAAAATTGCATATATTTGAGCCAAATCAAAGCTTTCGGCGTTGATAACAAGCCCCACTTTTCTTACCATGAGCATACGAAATGGTCCTCTGGATAACATGATGCATCACTGAGAAAGTCTTCTCACAGGCCATCTGAGAGAGAGAGACAGAGAGAGAGAGAGAGAGAGAGAGAGAGAGAGAGAGAGATAACCATTATCCTGTTTATTTGTTTTATTATATTACATGTATTTACTCCTTTTTGTTTGTATGCATGTTTGTTCTTATGCTTTGGCAACACAGGTGTATTTATTTTGTATTGCCAATAAATCAAATTGAAATTGAAATTGAGATTGAAATTGAGAGAGAGACTCAATAAAAGAGAGAAATAAAATAATTATTGTTAATAGCATTTCTAATCAAATCAAAATAATAATAATTTGAAATCAAAATAATAATAATTTGAAATATGTGTGGTCCTGGTCACTGAGGCTGACTTAATCTTCCGTCGTGTTTTTGTACCTTCAGGTCATTAGGGTAGTGGTGTGTCCACGCTAGCAGCATAGCAGCAAACAAGTCTCCAGTTCCTACAAAGACGGCGTCCACTTTGTGAACTTCCATTCGAACTCGCTGCGTCGTCCTGCTGCCGTCGGGGCGAACTGAACGGCAACGGACAACATGTGGAAAGGTTAATTTTAGTCGGCTACGCCCTAGTCTCACAAATAAATACGTACAGAAAGCTCATATGCAATTAATTCACATTTTACGTACCATGGCGCTGGCTGCCCAGCGACACAAGGAAGCGGTCTCCCAGCCTGGAGGGTAGATCAGAGGAGGTGATGACCACTGTGTCTGGGCCCATCGCATGGAGCAGGTCCATAACCTACAGACAGTGAGTGAGTGAGATACTGGGGCTTGTATTTAGTCAGCAGTAAGCATATAAAGCAAGAAACATCAAGCAATGTAAATACTACAACAAAGGAATTGTGCAAGAAAAGACAGAAGGATTATATAGGGAGTGTGTGATCTCTCACCTCTACAGCGTCTTTCTCTGTGCTGATGTTCTTCCCTGTCAATAATCTAAAACACAGGCACACAAATGAGCATTATGTTTACAGCACCGTAACATTAACACTGAAAATGAAGTTAATAGACAGAAAAACACAGAAATTCCCATTTAAGAGTCTAAAAACAAAGTCCAAAAGAAGACTCATTATGGAAACCTTTTAAAACTTAATTTTATTCAGAATGGTTATTGGAATGTACACATTCGCGTGCAAAAAAAAGGGCAAAATTCACCAAGCCAAGTGAGCCTTCGTAAACCGAAAAACCTTCAATCTGATTCTGCAGGCATACAGAAACGCCACTAGGGGGAGGAACTTGACAGTGAAGCTGAAGAGACAACTGAGTTGAGGCACAGTTGTCTCTAAATGTTATTGTTTTTCATAAATGCAGACATTTAGTCGGTGCAAGCAAAAAAAGGCAGCCAACAAAATGTGTGAAAACTTCTCATATCTGCCTGTTCCTCAATGGGGATCATTAAAATCATTGAAACTAAACAATAGATACCGGTATCTAAAGAATACCAGAGACAGAGACACTGAAATCAGTCAACGCTGAAATCCTCAGAACTTCTTAGAACTTCCTCAGAAAATCTTAGTTGAGATCCGAAAATACCATACAGTATATATAACTGGGAAATTGTGTAGTGATTGATCCGGTATATTTCCATTTGATCTAAATGTGTAGCCATAAAAATGCATAACAAACATAACTTTGAACAGTTTCAACAAGACTATGTTAAGATATATTCACACAGTATTGAAAAATCTACCTTTCGAGCTACGTAAATGGCAGTTTAAAACAAGAAAGAGTAGAGGGGAGCTACAGTTAGGCGTATTTTCGGTTAATTCTTTCCCAAATTGTCTGGAACCACAAAATGAAGGTATTAGATAACATGCATGAGTGGCATTACATAAAGATGGTGCTCGCTGACACTCTGCTACTCAAAGAGTTACTCACTGAGGTGTAGGTAATTTAAACTAAGTATGTTTATCTTGAAGAATAAGACCATTACAGTAATGTCATGCTGGATTTATTCGATATACATCAATACAAATCTGCAAAAAGACACTTGTACTCACTCAGCCTCAAACTGGTTAGGAGTGATAATGTCAGCAACAGGAACCACCTTGTTCTTATAGACCGGATAAAGATTCTGAGGAACGTACTGTGAAGCGAGACGCGCAGGTTAGAGTCACATAACACAACGGAAACACGCAAAAGTTGCTGTGTAAGGAAGGACTACACACACATAAATGATAAGGCTCAGTTGTTTTTTTAATTGTCAGTATGCATTGACAGAATATACATAATATTAATCCCCCGGAAATGCACGTATGCACAATGTAATATATCCACCACATACACACGCAGAGTGAGTCACTTTGTACACGCAGTTCTGTCAGATCACAAGAATCCATCTGTCACTGTGCCTTGTAACACACCCCCAGAGCGCGCACGCACACACACACACACACACACACACACACACACACACACACACACACACACACACACACACACACACACACACATAAAGATAAGAACACACAGGGATCAGCACTAAATCCCTCCCACACACAGTAAAGGCACAATAATCCTTGTTAAAAAAATCTATCTAATAACAACAGACATTAACACAGACACAAGCAGCTGCACATACAGGACATAGAGCACAAAAGTGGCAATAATCTCACCATAGATCCATGATCACCGAGGACAGGGTCACACACTGAAATGAGAAAAACACATCCAGAGTCAGACACCCAACACAGACCTGTAAAGCTCCAACAACCACCCCATTACATAAATACTGCAGCTATAGGAGGCATGAAACTGGATTTGGAGATTTAACACAACCAAGCAAGCATGTAGACAGAGAACGACAGAAAAAACAAAATTTTTTTAAGTCTAAATTCGTTTAAAAAAGATGACTAAAAGGCCCTGCTAGTGCCTCTTCATTAGGGTTTAAAATGAATCAATTTTTACAATCAAATCGAGCTATATTTGTTTGTGACCAAGTCGAGCCGAAACCAAGCACTGCCCACCGGACGGAGAAAACTTTTTCATTTTACAGATAAGCAGTCTAAAATATGTTTCTGAAAACATTTGAGGTAAGTAATAGTCAAAGCAGTAACAGTCCAGGATTTACAATCTGGATTTATATGATCAGCGCTGTCTAGTTTTAAAGTTTGATCGCAGTTCAAGAGCATAGCCACTACTTAGAGACTTCTCGGTTCTGATTGGTTGTTTTCCTTATGTCATTAAGAGCACCAGAAGAGGCAGATTAACTTGATTCATGTAGTAGAGGATATATTGACAGTTATAGCAAATATGAAAAAAAGTTTTTTTCAATGTAGCACCGAGTGCTACCTTATAGTAGGGCAGCAACTAACAAATTATTTTTTATTATCGATTCATCCGTTTTTATTATTTTCTCGATTAATTGATTAAATGTTTGGTCTTTAAAATGTCCAAAAAAAATGTCCATCAGTGTTTTCCAAAGCCCAAAATGACGTCAGCAAATGTCTTATTTTGTCCACAACTCAAAGACGTTCAGTTTACCGTCACAGAGGACAGAAGAAACTAGGAAATATTCACATTTAAGAAGCTGCAATCAGAGAACAAAATGACTCAAACTGATTAATCAATTATCAAAATAGTTGGCTATTAATTTATTAGTTGACAACTAATCAATTTATCATTGCAGCTCTATTTTATAGTGCTTGACAGGTACAAAATGATACTTGTTTGGCGTGATGTTAGATCTGATCTGCAGCCCAGGCTGAGTGAAACTCAGCCACAGAAATGTTTACAGTGAGAGCTTTTTACTCTTAGTTTTTCTGGACTAGAAAACGTCTTCCTCTATCAATGCTATCCTGTTGTTCCCTCCATTATACATGTAAAACCAGATTAGGGCAAGCAGGACCAACAGTGATGTAAATGACATCCTGCAATGTATAGAACATCCCAGATAAGAGTGTTAGAATATCTGGCAACGTCTAACACGTTTAAAAGTGTATTGTAACTCAGCACTCTGTGTCCACAACAAAAAGTACTACAACTAAAGGTTGTCACCCTCTGGTTGCTTATTATTTTGAACAGTGGCAGTAGGTCTTTACGCACTAACAGTGTCTACAGGCCAAGCTGCAACAGCCTTGATTTAAGTGAAACTGATTTGGCAACATGAGATGAAAATCCCCCTGGCTGGAAAGAGAGAAAAAGAATGAGAAATCCTGAGAGTTGTCCACAATGAGAACTGGATCTTCTCTCAGATTAACGTCAAGCTACATAAAGATAGTTAATTTGAAAAACTAATACGTTTGTTTGCTGGGTTATCACTTAAAAAATGTTCCAAATATTAATTGTTAATTTGATCCTGTTAGGGGATTTTGTTTCACTGTCCCACGTAATCTTATGTTTCATCATGGGCTTTATTTGCTAAGTGACTGCGGTTTTTACTCATATAAAAGATCTACTAATGCATATTTTTATGATAACAATAAATCAAATGACAAACCCAAAGAGAATTATCACCCGACTGTACAGCTCTATAGTTTTTTTAGACTCTTTTAGCTCATACAGGAGCAAAATGTCCTCTCATAAGCAGCAGCAGCAGGCAGCTAGTTCATTCATAAAGCCTTGATTAACCCACTGTAAGCTACTGTACCTGCCAAATACCAAACAGCAGTAGACAAAGTTTGCGATTGGTGAACATAATGGAGCATCTAGCAGCTAGAGTAGTCTAAATATATAGCATTCATAGCAGCGACCACATAAATTCAACTTTTACTAATCATTATGCTAAAATATTTGCTTCTAATGCTCTATACAAGTGGGAATCACCAGAGCCCCCATGATACAATATTATTACGAAACCTATGTCACTATGCGATATTATCACAAAACCTATGTCACGATACAATATTATCGCGATACAATATTATCGCGATACCTATGTCGCGATGCGATATTAGCACGATGCCTGTGTCACGATGCAATATTATCACAATACCTACTGTATGTCGTGATGCGATATTATCACGATACCTGTGTCATGGTGCGATATTATTACGATACCTATGTCACGATGGAATATTATCATGGTACCTATGTCACGATATGATATTATCACGATACCTATGTCCCGATGCAATATTATCATGGTACCTATGTCACGATACGATATTATCGCGATACCTATGTCACAATCCAATATTATCACGATACCTATGTCCCGATGCAATATTATCATGGTACCTATGTCACGGTGCGATATTATCCCAATACCTATGTCGTGATGTAATATTACCACTCTACTTGCGTCAGGATACAAAATCATCACGATACTTATGTTGCGATACAATATTATTGCGATTTTAAGCATATTCAATTTATTACCTTTTTTCCAACTTCAAATTATGTCCCTAAAGGAAAACTTTGTCAACATCTGTTTTATCTAAAAATCTAAAAAAACAATTCTCTGTTTGTTCATCTCACTCAAAATGTGATTGTCAAGCTGTCAAGCCGACAACACATACAATAAAAGATTGATATTTGGTGTCCGTGTATCGATGCAGTATTTCCACAAAAAATAACAATACTATGCTTTATCAATTCCCCCCCTGCCCCCCCCACCACCCCTACTCTATACCACAGTGAAATGCGGCTTTTAGACTAAGCAAGAGCATTTTATTTCATTTATTTCTTGTGTATTATAAAGTACGTAAATGCAGAAACGTTGTAGTTCTCCAACAACAAAATGCTGTTAAGTGACACCAACAAAAAAAGGTTAGTTTTATTTAAAAACAGATTTCTAGAATAAATAAAAGCATGTGGTTACTTACCATACACCAGGTTGGGGTTGGCTCTCTTTAGCTCCTGAACAATGTCCACTACCATCTCCAAGAAGGATGTGTCTCTGGTATACCCTGAATACAACATTAATACAAGACTTTATCTCTCTCTCTCTGTGTATAAAATACTTTAATTATTTGACTTCTGTTTAAAGCTTTATTTAACCATTAAACTGCCAGAAAAGCAGCTCTAGTGTACTGGAGGTGACTGCTCTGCATGTCTGAAGCAATATGGATGAAAGTGGTTGCTCAGGTCTACAACATTACTAAAAAAAAGTCCTGAAACTCCAGCAACTTATGAAAATGCTGTGTTTAAAAAGTTCAGTGCAGTGCAAACAAGTACTGAATGTAAAAGAGATGAAGAAGGAGACTGGAGGGAACATTGATGCAGGATTAATTCATTACAATTTAACTAGGGCTGCAACTAACGATTATTTTCATTGTCGATTAATCTGTTGATTATTTTCTCGATTCATCATCGATTAGTTGTTTGGTCTATAAAATGTCACGAAATGGTGAAAAATGTGGATCAGTGTTTCCCAAATCCCAAGATGATGTCCTCAAAAGTTTAGTTTTATCCACAACTCAAAGATATTCAGTTTACTATCAGAGAGGATGGAAGAAACTTTTGAAGCTGTAATCAGAAAACTTTTTTTTCATAAAAAATGACTCAAACAGATTAAAAACGATTATCAATATAGTTTAATAGTCGATGACTAATCGATTCATCTTAGCGGCTCTAAATTTAACTCCAGGATGATTTAGAAATTTCAACATAATAACATCACGTTGACATGAAGGTTAATCCAACTGCAGAACCAATGTGATTATGACGAGTGTAGTGAAGTATAAAAGGAAGGTATTCACCTGTTAAAACATAGTCATACTGGTGTACGTTGTTCAGTTTGATTCCTTGATAAAGAACATGGAGCTCATCTGCTGTCAACACTTGGCCTTTCCAATGAGAATAACCTGCAGAGAGGAGAGGAGAGGAGTTATTGTGTTTGCTTAGTTGCTGACTCAAACTCTTTGCAATTGCCTTTTCCATTCTGCTGGCATATGTTCAACAGATTCTTCTCACTGATACCAAAGGTAAATTACTCCCCTAACGTCAATCCAAAGCTGTATGATGGATAATGACATGTTTTTTTTTTAAACACTTTTTTGGGGAGGGGGGCGAGACATGCAGCAAAGGACCACAGGTTGGACTCAAACCGTGGGCCGCTGCGGTAAGGACTGAGCATTGGCACATGGGGCGCACACTCTACCAGGTGACCTACCAAGGCACCCCAAGACATTTTTTTGGACTGCTCTCTGCCAGCATGACTGAAAAGCATCTTGATGGTCCACACAACTTTTGCTTGTAAGTGAGCAGTGTGAACTTCACTGAACTATGCACAAAAAGGAAATGCTTTTAAGGCTCAGACACACACACACACACACACAGTCTTAGTGCAGCCTGCAGCCACAGTATATGGTCAGCCAGACACAGGGGACGAGGACAGATACACCTCTACAAACACAACACACCTACATTGTGTGTGGAGGGGTGTATTGAGAGTGTGTGTGTCTTTGTATATCTGGGAATATGCAAGTGTGTTAAGTGCTGCATGTACAGATTACACGAATGTGACGAGAATGCTAATGGAAGCATGCGTTCGTGCACTTGCGTCTGCGTATGACATGTTTGCTGCAGGCCGATGACGTCGCAGCTCCAGGTGAGTCACAGCCAGGTCACGTGGTGGGGGGTTCTGGTTGCTAAGCAACACACCGAGAGAAAGCCAAAGGGGCTAAGAAAGAGAGATGAGCAGTCAGAGCGCTGCGAGTGTGTGTGTGTGAAAGAGAGAATGAAGGCAGGCCTACAGATAAGAGCTGCTTCTGTCGTCATCATTCGCTGCTGTCGCAATTCCCAGCGCTTGCTGCTGTTTACTGCTGCGTCCTGTCGCTCTCTCTCATTCTCCCTCCATCTTTCTCTCCCACCACCCGCGGTCTGTCTCTCTGATTCAAAAATGTCCCGTCTCTCTTTCTCTCTATTCACCTTCTCTGTCCCCCTCGCCAGCCACCCCTCTCTGCCTCTCAGATGCACACGTCGTCTTCAATATGTCACACCAAATTACATACTCGGCTTGAAGAAATTGCAAATGTTAGGATCCAATACACAAGATCTGATTAAACAAGCACCAGAGTCTGAGGCGTTTTTATGTTAAGGTCACGGAAACAAATACAATTTTCTCATTAAGGAATCTTGACGTCGTCTCAGCTATATCACGGTCTACTCTGTACGTGGGGCCATAATGACCATAATAATAAGAAGCGACCATCAAATATATCAAATATATGATTACAATAGTCTTTTGGTCCCTCACAGGAATCCTGTGTTCAGACAGACAAGACCTCTGCAGGCAAATACACAGCCGCCTAATTAAGTTCAATGCTCAATTTTTGCTGCAACATAATCCAACGCCATCTGGCCAATCAAAAACATGCAAATACACATTCCGGATAGTTTGTACCGTGACAGCTGTGTTTTTTACTGTTTAATTGGAGATCATAGTGACAAAAGGATAAAACACTTTCAGCCGTGATAACTTTCTAGAGTGGTACGATCCTGCCTAGCCTAATTATCATAAAATGCTGTGCAGTGTTTTGGCACTTGATAAGTCTTTTAACTCACTGATCTGTTACTCAAACTGGCCTTCATGGATTGCATTTCATCATCTCTCCAATGACAAAAACAGGATGCTTCATGGTCTGTTTGAACGGCTGGTGAAATACCAAAAAATTGTCCCTCTCAACCATATTTTTAGAATTACTAGGGATACACCGAATCCAGGATTCTGATTTGGCCAAATATTGGGCTTTTTGAAGGGTTTCGGTTTCTGCCAAACCTTAGAATTTTTTTCCACTGAACCGAACCCTACGATTGCACTACGCGCGCTACGCTGATCGACGTAATGACGCCGCCGTTGATTACGGGAAGGTGTCATTACGTAGGTGGAGCGTTCAATGCAGCAGGAACTCGTGAGCAGAAAAAGTGTTGTTTGGCAGTACTTTGAGTCAAAAGAAGGCCATTCAAGTCAAGCTACATGTTCAATTTGCAATGCCGATTTGTCTCGTGGGGGCGAGGACCCTAAACAATACACAACATCGCCGCTGTTAAAACATTTGCGTAGGAAACATCCGAAAGAATACGAGTTGAGCGTGAAGGAATCTACAGACAGCAGCCAAAATGCAGCAACTTCAGGTACGGCAAAGAAAGGACAGTCACGGCTAAAAACTTATGTGCTAATGGACTGAGGATGGGAGTAGGATTCGGTATTCAGTTTCGGCAGAATCTTAACCGATGAATTCCCCCAAAAATCTGGATTCAGTGCATCCCTAAGAATTACTGACTCAAGTGGTTCGGCTGTCTTCAAAAACATCCAGAATGGACATTCTTTGGGAAATCTTTTACCATTCCCAACCAAACTTCAAAAATGAAAGTTACATTGGCCTCATCCAGCCAATGAGCGTCCTACAAAACAAACAGACACTCCCCCCGGTGCTCCCAGTCCTGGCAGCACGGCCAACTGAGCTAACTAGCGTTAGCTGACGGCAGCTCCAGTTAGCAGTTAGTGTAATTTTAGCAACAAAAAAAAGCTTTCTGTCCATCAGGAAACTCCGTAAATCACAGTGAGTCGAGGCAGAGCAGCCGGAGGACATCAGAGGGTAAACCAGAAACCGTTTTCTCCATAAAATATGATCAAGTTTCAACTAAATCAGTCACGCACTTCTCTAGGGAGATCTTTTTGATTTGATTTGATTTATTAGACAGTAACAGAAATAAATGCATAACAAGATGCCATCACAGTGACATTGTACATTTATCAGAACTGTCGAGGATAACACAAGAAAGTTACAAACTTATTTCCATTGTGGTCCAACCAGTAAAGTTAGTGCGTGAACAGGCGTTCGGGCCGGGATGCAGACTGAGAATGACAGAGGCACCATTCTCCCTATTACAAGTCAGTGTTGTAGGGTTGTGCCGATGGACGATGATGTCGGCCAGCCATCACGAGTTTGTAATCAGTGCAAACATAACCAATAATGTAGTTTAATCTCAGAAATGATGGTATGTTAGGTTATTACTGTCGCTCTGTTGAAGGCAAACGTCCCACTGTACTGTCGTTAAGCAGATCACGGACATCTGATTGACTTTACTGCACCGTAGTTAAGTGAAAAAACTGCCCCTACCAGCAGGCCTCCCCCACCCCACCCGACGACGATATCATCATCCATCGCCATGTTTTACTGTAAACATAGTCAATTGCCAATTTAGGGGACATCGCCAAACCCTACAGCGTAGCATCAAAGTGATTTTGAAACTGTTATTTAAAAAGGTAAAATAGTGACGCAGAATGTCATTTTAACTGAAGACAGAAGTGCAACAGCCACACCTAAAGTAAACGTTACGTACATAAATTAACTGCAAATTAAAGAAGATCCTGTAATGGGAAATATTTTTACATTACAACCCAAACTTCAACTAAATCACACATATAAAACACAGAGCTACGGGTAGTATTCTATGTAGGTAGTTTGAGCTTTATTTTCAGAGGTTTTGAGAGGTTCTGCTGCCTCCCAAATGCTCAAGACGGTGGGTAGTATTTGTTTTTTTGTGGTGCCTAAAGCATCAAAAATGACATTTTAGACACATCTTGTATCTTGCATTTACCGAGGAACGCAAGGAACTCACAGACCTCAACGTTTAACCAGTTTTCTAGGTTTGATAGAAAATAGTTCCAAAGAAGTCTGTTTGCAGCAAGTCTCTGGATTATGTTGAATAAATGATTTTCTGTATATATATATATATAAAAAAAGAGAGAAGATACAAAGACACGTCACTCTTAAGTTGTTCATGAATTGATCAATGATATGTGTAGATAAAACAGGTTCGGGGGGGAACTCATCATCATAGATGTTCGGCTAAATCCAGGCTACAACACTTCCAAACAGAGATGTAAATTACAGCATTTCATCAGTCTCTGCATCCAGTGTCACTACAGACGAGTCCTACGCTCGCCCACATAACAACACTTATCCTACAGAACACCTACAATTATGCTTACCCTTAGACTGCAACACCACAACAGATGACTTTGAACTCAGCATCAGCCATCTGAATAACAATGAAATGACACAACCACAACTAACCTGGCTGGTTTCAAACTGCCAGCTCACAAGTGTAGAAACCAAGCTCCATCATCAGTAAGATGTTAAATCGCTTGCTGACCTTTCGCAGCTTAAAACTGAATGCAACGGAGTCGGGGCTAATTATATAGAGTTATAATTACTTATATTTTCGAGATCAGATGAAAAACTAGACAACCATTACATGAGGGGGTCAAGGCCATACACTCTGTAATACACAAAGGACAAAAAACAGAGCAGTAGGGCTATTCTTGTCCTAATACCTCTGTCGATACCTATGTCGATAGGGTTGACAATTGGTGATTTAACAATATATATTTATATCTTCACAATGAGATTTAAGATAAATAATCTTCAGTGTAGATATAATGATTAAGTGGGTAAAGGTAAAAATAACAGAAGAGCTACAACAGTCTGGTAACACAGAAGATGACATCACTTTACTGTAATGCAGCCTTTAAAACCAGGAAAAGACAACACTTTTGTCTTTTTTTTTGTCAACAAGCCATTTATGATATTACGATATCTAAAATCTAAGACGATATCTAGTCTCATATCACGATATCAATATAGTATTGATATATTGCCCAGCCCTACATAGAAGCCACTAGCATTATTAACTAGGGCTGTGCAATTAATTGAACTTTGATCACCATTCCAATTTTTGGCTCCTAATGATCACAAAAACAATGTAATCGAGAAAAACAAAAAAAGTTTTTTCACATTACGTAGTTTTGCAAGTAAACTCTTATTTTGTCTTGTGTTCTGCATGACATGCGCACGTTCACCCCTCCCGAAGGCTAAACTTACTCAGCCGACATTTGAATATATTTTTTATGTTATCTATTTTAAGGGGAATTCCAAAAGTTAAAACGGGAAAAGTATTAAGAGAAATGTTACAGTTTTTTCACTACTGATTTGTTGAACTTTTTTACTGTTTAAGTTCAATAAATGCAACATCTTTCCAAAAGCCAAAAGGTAATTGTGCTAAATCATTGGGATTTCAACATTGACCAAAAGAATTGGGATTAAGATTTCTTCCATGATCGAACAGCCCTATTTTTTTGGTTTTGGGCATTTATTTTTTCATAGGACAGCTGAAGACATGACAGGATAGAGAGAGGGGGAATGACATGCAGCAACGGGCCACAGGTCGAAGTGGAACCCGCAGCCTCTGCGTCGAGGAGTAAACCTCCACATATGGGCATGCGCTCTACCAGGTGAGCTACCCAGCCACCCGAGCAGCCCTATTACTAACTAAATACTGTATTTAAAAGGAGGGTGGGATGCCTGACATGGATTAAACTTATGTGCCAGAACCAAAAATCACAAATATTCTGCTGTTGAAAGTTACTTTTTGCACCTTTTCTTCTACAGAAAACCGGCAAAAAAACAAAAACAATTAGCTGTCTTTTAGGTTCCATAAAATGTCTAAAAAAGTGCATTTCATTTTTGTCAATATTCCTCTTTACGTTGGTAGCGGGGAACTTGTTTTGGTGTCTTTCACTAACCAGCTAAAAATACAAAACAGGATGGAATCTCTAAGTGACATCAAATAAGCAGAGAGGATAACCGTCATAATGCACCGATCCTGCAAAGATTTCTGAGTCTGGTCATTGTATCCACTGTGAAGCAACAAGCAACAGCTGGGCAGATGGGTTTGTTTTCACAGCTGATTCATTCTTCGAATTCAGTTTGCATGAATGGCATGAGCTGAGAGCATCCATCAGAGCAATATAGGCCTGCACGATTCGGGGAGAAATATCAATCACGATCTTTTTAGCTTAGAATTGATATCACGATTCTCTGCCACGATTTTTTTCTCATGAATTGTTTGCATTGTATGTTTGTTGCACACATGAACAATGACAAAACAAAAAAAATTGGCAGTACCAAACAGATTTATTTTTTTTTGGTACCTAGAGCACATTGCGCATCACCACAAGCCCGTAAACATAGAGGCTTCAATGAATAAAGAAAATAAAGTACATACTGGCCATTTAGGTACAGTAGGCTACCAAAAATAGTGACCTATAACACACTGAACTAAATATGGCCCTGATACCGGCTCTATCTGAACTCCTTGAACATGTCTTTACGTAATTAAAACATGTCAATCAACATGCTGCAGCTACAGCTTCAATCTCTAGAGAAATGGAGTTTGTCAATTGCCAATTTAAGTACAGTATCAAAAACAGAATGATTTCTTAGCATACTCTTTAACTGCTTGCCCTTCATGTCTTCAGCTGTCATATCAAAATAAAGGCCGAAAATGCCCCATTTATTTTTTTTAATCAAAGTCATTTAAAATGTTTATAACGATTAATCGTGCAGGCCTAGTGCAAGACAGGAGAAAGACAGTGCAGGTTACTCATTCACGGGACTGGAAATTAGTTGGAAAATATTACGAGGAAATGTGACGCCAAGGGATGATGCAGACACCCCCTCTGGGCCAATCAGTAACGAGATGCATCATCAGTCCAAGTTTCCTCTAAATCTGATTGTTGCTGTAGTAAGTATGCCTTTTTAAAAGTTCAAACTCTATTCTTATTATTTAATATATACAACATTTGCTCAGACTTTGCTGTGGCAATATAAGACATGACAACATATTTCAGTAAAAAGCAACACATTATAACGGTGTAGTTTTTGTTAAAATACTGTACATTATCGCAATAATCAACAATAAAGACAAACAGAGCAGAAGAACTCTGCTGTCAGTAAAGGGAAGTAGGCTAAATAGTGGAATAGGCAGCCCTACTCTACATATTCCACTTTTAAGACTCATCTCAAGCAACAGCTCAACCCTCCACAGTCCTGCGGACTAGGCTCTGGCTAGTCCACCCAGCATTCCAGGATGGGAAAAACGTGCTCTGGTTTATTGGCATGTCTTTAAAACAATCACAATCATCATCACCACAGTGCCGCTGCAAAATAGCCAAACTCAGATTGGACAGATAGTCTAGCTAGCTGTCTGGTTTTACCCTGCAGAGACCTGAGTGCAGTTAACCATAGTCCTCACAAATCCACCGGAGTTTAAAACTCATACACAAAGAAAGTGGAAGGTGACGGACTTCCGGCCCGAAAAGAAGGACGTCGGCACCGGAGCAATCTATATAGACTAGCTCAACCCAAACCAGAACTGGGATCACTTTAACTTGACATGTTGCATAATGTTTTGTCCTCTTCTACTAGGGCTGTGCTGTTAAATAATCGTGATTTCAATATTGATCAAAATAATTGTGAGCAGTACTCCTAACTTGTATACGTGTATAACTTGTCTTTTGTTTTGTTACCTGTTTAGAGAAACAAAAAGTTCAAAATCAATGGAGAAGAAACAGAAATGTTCTAACTTTTAGTCCTTAATATAATCCTATGCTAGCCTGAACGCAACTCAATCTTTCACCTTCCATTAGACTCTCCACTGTAAATAAATGCCCATATCCTTTCCCTAAATGTGTAGTTTTCAAGCCCAAGACAGTCCTCTAGTAGCCTCGTGAGACCGTCCTGATCTGGCGAGCTCCAGTTTTCCACTCTCAGATCAGTCTGGCATCTTGAGATAGAGAAAATTTGGAGCCGTTCGCCAAACGACCCACCAATCAGTGTTGGTTTTGAGGCGGGTTTAGGTGTGACGCAACAAGAAGCGACTGTTAGTCTAAACAACATGGCAGCTTCCACGGATGAGATGAGCGTAGCTATCGCGCAAGTTTTATCCAAGTTAGAAAGTATTCCTTCATTGGAAGAAGAGCAAAAAACGGCACTGGAGGCTTTTCTCGGAGGAAAAGATGTTTTTGCTCTTCTCCCGACTGGTTTCGGCAAGAGTTTGATCTGATTGGTTGATTTGGGCCGTCTATCGCCAACATAGGTGGTGATAGACAGATGCTTTATCCAATCAGCTAACCAGTATTTTCGCCCCTTTCCAAAAGTTCATTAACGGAAAGTTCCCAGATGGACATGCCGAGCAAATGCGAAGCAATCCATCTGGCGGAGTCAGTTTAGTCCTATAGCGCAATGGTTCTCAAACATTTTCACATCAAGGACCCCTAAACTGACACAAATTAGACCAGGGACCCCCATCTGATAAGACTTTGTCCCAGGGTCCCCTACCTGATAGGATTTCTGCTTTTAAATTTTTTTACAGAAAGTGAATGAAACCCATGAGCAAAATAGCCATAACATCTATCATTGTCTTACTTATGGATGAAATTATAGTGAAAAAAAATTATTCCCCTTTTAGTTGGGAACCCCCTGGAACCCCTTCAAGGAACCCTGGGGGTCCCCGGACCCCACTTTCAGATCCACTGCTCTAGAGCCACAGCCGACTTTATTCAGCTGTTTCCACAGGCTGAGTAGTACTCCTCGTCACAAGTTAACTGATCTTGGCATCTTTGCTTCATCAAAATAGGACGGAGACAGAAAGCCTGTATGAAATGTGAATGGAGTTTGTCCCCTGCAGCTACTTCTGTGTTTGAGAACTGCTCTGTTGTCAACCGGTGAAGTCACTGACCTCCCCAAAAAACTTTGACTCACTCAGCTGTCGACGTGTCAGCCTCGACACGATGACAACCGTCTCTCTAATACTTGCTAATAGCTCTGACTGACTCATTCACACCCACACACACTAACCAAAAAAAAAGCACTCACGCTCAAGAAAAAAATATTTCATATTTATTTCAGATATTTCATCCGTCTTACCTGTATGGTTGGAGAACTGGACAGAGTTGATGGAGTCCACCTCGAACCCTAAAACCTGGAAGACAGAGAGAGGAAACAGATCAGTTAACAGGCACACTGGCTTTAAATTTGACAACTCAATTTTGAGTATAGTAGTACACATATACCACACTACAGCACAAAAGCAGACAGTACTGTATACAACTTGTTTAAGGTATTTAATACTGTAAATCTTGTTGAGCAAAAATGAACAAAAAATAAGGGCTTTTTTTTTTTATCATTAAACCTTCAATAAATAATTTTCTTTGGCCACAACTCCTGAGGGAAATATGTGTCTCTTTTGGAGCTGGGCAATATATCGATATTATATCGATATCGTGATACGAGACTAGATACTGTCTTAGATTTTGGATATCGTAATATCGTAATATGGTAAGTGCTGGATTTTTCATTTTCAGAATTTACCAGTGTTCTATTATTTGCCTTTACCCACTTAGTCATTATATCATATATTATAATTATATATATTACTGGTGATTATTTATCACAAATTTCATTGGGTAAATATTTTGTGAAAGCACCAATAGTCAACGCTACAATATCGTTGAGGTATTGATATCGAGGTATTTGGTAAAAAAATATTGTGATATTTGATTTTCTCCATATTGCCCAGCTCTAGTCTCTTTACCTGCTAAATGCTACACTATGTTCTCCAGCTAGTCGCCAACTTTGTTTTTGTCTGTCTACAACGCTATGAGAGCGGTGAGAGTGAACCAAAACAGAGTTGAGTTTTCTGAACACACAAATAGCCATTCCTAAAATGTCCTCACATTACGTGTTGGAATAAAACCTTTTTGTCAAATACTGTATATTGTGGCATATTTTCCTGGTCATCACTTGCAGCATATAACCATGTATCTGTTAAAAAAAATGAAACCCTGTCTGTGATCCGTGAGCGGAGATAAAAACAACATCCTCTCAGTTTAACTTCAGCTGAAACCTGCACAGATCTGCAACAGCTACATAAACCAACTCTTGGTGTCCTCCACTCTCTCTGTCTTTCTTAACAGATTTCTTTTAATTACCAGAGAAAGAAAGAGAGAGGGAAAGACACATGATCCATCCACGTGCGCAGTCGATTGTTATCTGAATGACTTTATTTAATTGGGCTGAAGCAGGAAGCAGGCAGAGCAAAATGACTTCTTTGTTCTTTTCAAATTGACTGCAACTCTGAGATACAAGAATCTGCTTTCAGAAGGGAGCGGCAGTGATTCACCCCACCTTTCACCTTGGCTTTCTTAAGTCTGGCATATGCTTTCTGAAAGGTGAAATACTGTATTTGTATCATCAGCATGAGGCATTCAGGAAACATGCTAAGCTCTAAGCGGTGTCAGGAATGCAGAACATTCTCTATTGAAAATACTATTTTGTAAAAGACAGTACCGTATGAATACACTCCTGGTGGACATACAGAAGTGTGAATGATTATGATTGATCTCTTCTTATTCTAATCTTTGTTAGAGAGAGAGACTGACATTTTTGGGGAATCCTGTGAGTCACGGGATTCCTGCGGAATGGGAGCCAATTTCACTAATCATCACGTGGACGGGACAGGGAAAAAAAAGTCAACGGGATCCGGCAGGATGGGAATTATAGCAATAAGTCGGTCTTTATATATATAAATATGCTGTTCTAATATGAATAAACGCTATTATCTTATGGGAATGGGACAGGAGGCGTTTTTCCAGGATTGGGAAAGGTCCGTCATAGGAGTTCTTTTGTGGGAGGGGGATGGAACATGACTGAAAATCCACTCCAGTGTCACCCTCTAATCTTCGTGATTTTCTACTAATATCCAAAGGGAAGCCCTCTAACCCTGTGGCTGCTCAAAATTGAGTTTCACTAAAGAACACTTTAGCAGAGAAGATGGTTAACAGAAAAGTTCCCTTTGTAAATATGAAATAATAATATTATGTATACTCAATTGCCAGTTTATTGGCTACACCTTGATAGAACTAATGCAGTCTAACTACCCTGCAGTAAATCCTACATTCATGGAAGAAGTTTTTTAAAAAACATTTTCATTGAGGTGTTACTTAAGGATGAACCGGGGACGCTGCAGTTCATGGCTGCAGAGGCGCCCCCTTTAAGGTCAATTTAACGGCTATATTTTGTGGTGCTGTTGAATTATATTATGTTATATTATACATTGGTATAAATGATGCCTACAGTACAGCTACAGTAAATATTTAAAACACTTTCAGTATGCTACAATTCAAAACACGAACTACAGCCTCCAAAACGACCATCAAATTAAATCAACATCTCTAAGACAGTTTCAACGGAACATTATAGCCTTCATGAAGGTAGGATTTAATGCAGGCTCACTGATGAACTTTAAACAAACAAATTCCCATTTAAGAGAAAGGATTCTTGTTACTCACAAAGTGTGTCACCAAGACTCTCAGCTACCTTACATTGACTTGAAGTTGAATTAAGAGTTGATTTTGAGGTTTTAGTGTTAGCTTTTTAAGTTTATTCTCAACGATCTGTATCTTATTCCATTACAGAGTCGTGAATAACATGTGTTTTACTGTTTTAGAAACAGGACTCTTTGGCATAGAAGCAACCCGTCCATTATAACATGCTCCTTTGGTTAAGCAGGATGCAAATTGATTGTTGATTGTTGCCTACAGATGTAGATGGGGCTAAGAAAATGTTATTTAGGTCACATCCTTTCTCGCCATTTTCATAATCCTCGAGTCAGTGACACATATACACCGATCACATCTGAGTCAACACAAACGTTACATTTACTGCATCGTGACTTGGCAGGCAGTCCCTCGGCTTTGGGTTTGCTCCTGTACGTTCACTGTTAATTTGCACATTGTTAAACAAATGTTTCCAGTGTTTGTTTCCATGTACCATCTTTTTATCCTTGCATCAGCCTATTAACAGGACAGTATGTGTTCAATAGAATTACAACAAATAGCCTGGCTTCGGCCTCCTAAGTTCAGCAACAACGATGGAACCGATCAGCGGTGATGTAACAGGACACCCGGGTAGATACGCTGATGATCGGCCCTTTTCCGGTGTAATGCTGTGATGCACGTCAGCTCCGTCGGCAACTTAAGTCATCTCGCCCACAAATTCCGTCCGTCTACGTTCACTATCTTAGTTTAGCGCGTTAGCATGCTAACATTTGCTAAATAGCACTACACACAAAGTACAGCTGAGGCTGATGGGAATGTCATTTGTTTTCTTTTGGTCATAAATCAATGTACCAGACAAACAATTCATGGTCTGGGAACCATGAATGACATGGCTTACACAATTTAATTTAATAGCTGTTGAGATGTTTCGAAATTAGGGTTGGGTACCGAAACCCGGTGCTAATACGGCACCGGTGCCTAAACGACCGGTATCTACCGGACCAAAGTGCAACGTGGATTTTGGTGCTTTATTTCGGTGCCACTTAAATGCCTTCTGCGCTGCTCTCTGATGCTCTGAAACGGACGTTAGAGGCAACAGGAGCATCGCTGCACATGGCGCTAGTAAAAACTTCACTCGACAGCAGGTAACGTTATCCTACCGTTAGCTAGCAGCTGGAGTAAACACAGTTAAAATGCTGACAGCTAAACGGTGTAAAGGGTGTCTGTGTTTCACTGGAGAGGACTCCAACAGCGGGACGTTAAGCAGCGTGCAGCTGCCGTTGTCAGAAAAACAACACAGACGCGGTGCGTTCACTTGAAACTAGTAAGCCTCGTGGTGCATTCAAAGTTATTGTAAAATACCCTCTTACCCTATTTTTTTAAGTATCGGTTCCAGCACCGTTTAGGCACCGGCACCGTTTTAAAAGTATTGTTTTAGCACTGGTATCGGAAAAAACCCAAACGATACCCAACCCTATACAGGATCCACCACAGTAGTCAACCCGGCCAACTGACCAGACGCCGCTAGCGTAGCTTAAAAAATCCACAGGTATCAAATTGAGAAATACATGAAATTGGCAAAAAGCTGCATGCTTAAACAATTCATTTGACAAGCTTTGACCAGCAAAACCAGCATGTTTGCTTAACAATTTGAATGATTAATCAATTATCAAGCTAGTTATCTGATAATATAATATAAATATGTTTTTCACGAATGAATGTATTTCAGCTTTAGCCACAAAAACAAGTTCATTATATTAACTAGAAATAAGCATTGAATACAGGCTTGTCTGGCTACCAACACCGAATCATTTCCATTGTTGGTTTCCTCTAAAGGACAACATCAGTAGGTCTATCTAAATCTAAATGAGCTGCCAGTTAAATATGTTCCAAGTGTGGTTCATTCTTACATTCAAAGCATAAAGATTCACTCTCAGAACAGCAGTGTAGTGACATGTCAGCAAATATTCCTTGTCTCTGAGCAAAACACAGCATCCCTGCTGGTTTCAGCGACACGGAACACCATCCCTTTGAGAAATAAACAACCTATCACATTGATAATTCACTTATTCAGCTTTTATTGGCTCTCCTTCAGTGAACTTCTACATCAACAACCTGCTTAGTTCTTCCTTTGGGCAGTGTTACCTTCATAAAATGTCCTTATTTTTGAACGACCAACTGTTTATTGCATTTTAGGAGGCAATCCTACTGACTACTAAACTATTTCTACTATTAGAAACTATTTTAATTCAAATGAACTCAATATATGCACTAATCCCTAATTTTGTGCCAGAACACAGCAGTGGATTTGAATTTTGTTTCTATGTGAAAGCTGAACCTATCCAGCCGAGCTCTAAGGCAGCCTGTCTCCATCTTCAGTGGCGTGACGTCACCAGGAGGAATCCAGTGGCAGCCAATCAGAGCCCTGCTTCATCATAGCGCCGTTTCCTGTCTGCTGACAGGCCTGAGATTCTCTCTCCTGTCAGCACAGAGAGAGGGATGCCCTGCGCGCTCGCTGACATCATCATTATCTTATCCCTTATCTTATACACCAAATTAATCATGGTTGTGTGACTGAGTGAGCTCCTTCAATGGCCTGTGGGCTTTCCATTTATCTGCTTCAATTTAAAATACTGTCACTGTTTTTTCATTTTTTTTTTACGTCCACAAGCACACAAACTAATGCATTAGCCAAGTACACTTACAACACTGTAAAGGTATAGTTTACTTATCAACCTGGTGTCTTCTGATGATATACCTCTCTGACATTTAGATAATTATTATCCTTCTTAGCATCTCATTCACGTAAAAAAAAAAAAAAAGTGCCTGAAGGATTTGTCTCCTTAGATTTAGGAATTGAAAATTGAAAAAAAAGGCTAATTTCATCAGTGTAATAATTTTGGAAGTGTCATTTGTATGACTGGTTTATTGCCTCACCAGAGTAACAGAGCAAAAAGAAATCACTACATCTGTAATACTTGTCAATAGTTACATTTAAATTGTAAAATGCTATTTAAAAACTTGAATTTAGGTTTTATAGCTTGCTTGACTTGCAGGAACCCTGTAAAAAGACTAAAAAGACTTGTGAAGGCAGTTTAGTACTGACACAATCTGCATAATCAAACAGCGTAAATATAATCTTAAACATTTAAAGATGCTCTGTATCGGCCCATACAGGTTTTAGGATCAATATTTGGTGATTGTAAAACTATTACTTTTTCACTTTCATTAGCAACGTAAAAAAACATCAATAAAGTGTTATCTTATGAATGTTAACACTTTAAAAATGCATATTGGCATCAACACATACGGGTGTGTTTAAAAGCTAGATGCATCAATTTATCCTACTAATAATAATATTTACAGTGAGCTTAACTATGATTTGCGTTGGTTAAGCTGTAAGCAGCTAGAGTCACATTCAGAGAGGTTTATTACAATGTACTGGTTAATAGTGTCTAAACTTAAGTAAGCGGCACTGGTAAAACATATTTTAACATTAGCTTGGTACAAACAGGCCTTAATCAGCCATAGCGCCTGAACATTAGTGGCTGCACTGAACCCTGTGACATGCATGAAAGCCCAGCAGCCATTAGGGTAACCACAAAATACATCCTGGGGCACGGCAGACTAAAAATAGACTCGGCACTTCACACAACAAGTGACTGTCTTTCACGATGATGGGATATTTACTGTAGGCCTATATGAGCCTCACCATCACTACGGACTGCCACGCTGCTGCTGCTGCTGGAGGAAAATATGAAACTAACATTCACCAGCTTCATCATCATCATCGTGGCAATTATAGACCCAAAGTAATCACTGTTATCATCCTACGGTCAACATCAGGGATCATAAAGGAAAATGACTCTCACTTTCATGGCCGAGAGAAGCTAAAAACCTCTGTGTCCTTTCACATAACATCAAATAAACGGCTTGTTTTGAACGCATTTGCTCTTTTTGCTTATTCTGGTAGTTATGCCTTCTTGTTAGGCACTCAGTACACTTTGCCTTTAGGTAAGGGCTTATTTAGCCCCTCTGACTACTGAACGTCACCATCCGCCATACAAGATGTATTCTGTTACCAGAAAAGGCCTTCAAAATCAATCAAAACCTCTCCAATTCAAAAACAATGAAAAGTTCAGGCTATCTATAAAACATCATAGTGTTGAGTCAACTCTGAACCAATCAGCTGTTAGATCAGGTGAGAGCCAGGCGTTTCCCATCATGCCCTGGGTGTTGGAGTCGGTGGAGAGCAACTGCGGTGCCTGGCTCTAAAAACGGCGGCCGCCTCGATCTCGTGAGGTTATCGTCGCCCACGTGCATTACTTCACAGCAGGTCGGGATCAAGTCTGACACAAATCTAACCGGCAGACATTAGGAGGTGATCCCTGGTGATCGATTCTGCACAGGCCTGTCTTTTTCTTGACCCAGCTTAATGACCCAACACGAAGGTCACTAGTTCCTATTATTAAGATTAAAACTACACATGTTAAGCCACTAAAAAGCTGTACTTTATCTATAAGTGCTTTACACTACACTGTGCTATCAAGGTTAAATGACTAATACCTACTGCGCTCCCTTTTCTTCAGATGACCCTCTGATCAGGGGTGGGAGTAGGGCTGGGTACTGAATTCAATACCTTTTAAGGCACCGAAAGAATTGCCTCAAAAGTGTCGCGTATCGAAAAATGCCTCGTCATTCAGTACCCAATTTCAGTATCTAAGGGGTAAATCTCATCAGCGTCAGTGAGCCAATAAGCATGCAGCATGCTTCTCCCAAGATCTAATAATGTTGCTGATTGGCTGTCTAACGTTACACGTTGCAGGAATAACTCTGCGTTATGCACAGAGACTGCGCACTTCGGGTGTGCAACAAAAAAAAAATCAATTCACATTCGTATCGAGATTCAAGCTCTACCGATTCAAAATCAATTCATAGAATTCCAAAAATGAATTCATATTTTTTAATAAAAAAAGTTTGGAATTTTTTTTTATTAATTTTTTTTTATTGTATGTCTACTGCAATCACATGGGGAAAGTAATTACATTTATATACTGAGAATCGTTTTTTAAATCGAGAATTGTTTTTGAATCAATATCGAATCGAATCGTTTCGATATAAAGATTTTTCTGAATTGTGCACCCCTACTGCGCATATGTAGTAGTCATATAAACAGTAATGTATAAAGAGGCAGATATCAGGACAGACATTACCAAAAAACATGAAAGCATCACTCTCCTTAACTTCTGTGAGCTACTGTGGTGAACACATTTAGCTGACAGTCAGTCTAAAGATGACTGAGATTAACCATTAACATAATGTAAAGAGTCAGTGCTTGCTATGGTCACTTGCATCTTTATTAATGTATAAGCTAAGCAGTGACTTTGAACTTTGTTTGAGGTTTCCCAATACAGCTTTAACAGAAACTAGCCTGGGCATAGTAAAACATTACAATAAGATACAGAAACATCCCAATGCACTGCCCAGTACGGCTGTCAATATGACCTCAAATCTATATTAAGATAAATAAGCAGATTTACACCATTAGCGATAACAAAGATTATTTTACATTCATCAGGGTATGTATTTCCTTCTCATGTTAGCTCACTTCTAATATGATTATTTTGATTAATTACCAGTTAAATACACTTGACTGTTAGCTAATTGGTTGGCTGACCTTTTGGCGGGATGTCACGGTTTGGTTTAACTGGTTGTGTACATTTATTTAAAAATGCAATATGGAGTAAATTTAGGTCTGTACGAGATTCATAATTTAAGTAATTTAAGAAAATCCGTTTGTTGTCCGGCTCTAATGCTGACAAGATAGATGGTAGACAGCTTTGGTCACAATTAATCTGAGTAAACAAAGAGGAAAACATCCCCCTAACAGGGCAACCTTTAGCAGTAATCAATACACACTTTAATCACAGCAAATGCCAACTGCTTTCAGTGTCACTGAACTTTAGAAACAACTGTGTCTCTTAAGTGTGTGGTCTTTAACCCTTTGTAACACACACACACACACACACACACAACAAAGTCCACATGTGCAATTACTCTAACAACCTTGTTAATAATAATAACCTAATAACCTAATCTAGAAACCAGAACAGCTACTATGTCAGTGGGAAAGGAAGAATACGTCCACGATAAACCCTTTTCCACCAATCTGTGCAAGTTCATCAGACAACTCAAACAAGCAAACTGTTGTATTGATTATTTGTTGATCCTGTCGTACAGGACTTGCAGGTTATCACCGCAGGAGGCTGGCTGGATTTGTGTCCATCTAGATGTTCCCATACACATCATGACCATTACCTGCCTGTCTGTGAGCAAATGATGGCAACCTGAGGCACCAACACTGTGGTGACTGGTTAACTGGCTGGATACAAGTTTCCCTCCGGCCCCTGAGATTATCATTACCTATCTTTTGCAACCGCACTGGCCCGGAGTAAACTGTCACAGGCTGACTGAATACTGAGCCTGAAAAAGCTGGTTGTTTCCACATATAAAATATCCTCATTCTCGTCACCACTCATCTGGAGGTCCATTATTAGACACAACCCTGCCACCTCTGGCATTAACAACGTTGCTATACAGCCAGGCGTTTTATCATTAGTTAAAGCAACACATGTATGTTTTCTCACGATGGGCGATAAAACAAGATAGAAAAAGACCTTGCTCCATTATGGGACTCCATCCCAGGTCTCAGGCCACATTTTCTCCGTCAGATTAAGCATACCTCCTCGTCGTCACATCGTCAAATGAATAACGTGGACAACAAGAAGACGTCAGCTACCATGGGATTACCCATATATTTCACATCTTTCAGTGAAATGGTTTGAGGACTTGGTGAATGGAGGGAACAGATTTTGTCACGGAAACACAATTTGAACGACACCTCAGGTTTATTACTTGACATTTAGGTAACAACTGTTATTTGAGTTTTTTTTACAGCACGTCTAGCAATACCATTGTTTGTGGCCTCTACACTATACAATAGCGGGGGATAGGGCTGGGCAATATATTGTTGTTATATTGATATGGTGATCTTGGACTAGATATCGTCTGAGATATTGGATATCGTAATGTGTGTTGTCTTTTCCTGGTTTTACTGGCTGCATTACAGTGAAGGTCAATATCTGAACTTACCAGACTGCTCTATTATTTGCCTTTAACCACTTAGTCATTATATCCACATTACTTATGATTATTTATAAAAAATCTCATTGTGTAAATATTATGTTGTCAACCCTACAATATCAATATTGATATTTCAAATATATCATGATAATTATTTTTTATCGATATCACCTAGCCATAGCAGGGAGGAGTACAAGTAACCCCGGCCACATATTAAATCATCCAGCGACAGTTTAGGTGAATGACCGATTTCTGTTAGCAAAGATTGTACGAACTTTGTACGATGTAATTAGCAAGGATCATTACTAGGGGTGGGAATCACCACAGGCCCCACGATACGATATCATCACGATATTTATGGCACGATACTTATGTCACGGTACCATACTAGGCTCAAAATAGCACCACACTTCAACGGTACAACGAGGGTCCCTACATGCAAACCGAAGCATTGAGAACGTTGTGTACAGACAGTTTATTAAAAAGATAGATTATCGAACCACGAACGCCGTGCAACCAGTAACATATCTCAAACACAGCGTTCGTGATTCGACTGCACATGACTGTTTTCTAAGATAGCGCCCGAATGTAATCACGAACGCTAGTCTTTATAATCTATCTTTGTAATAAACTGTCTGTACACTTACAAAGTTCTCAATGCTTCGGTTTACCTGTAGGGACCCTCATTATGCTACCGTTGAAGTGTGGTGCTATTTTGAGCCTTGTTAGTGGTATAAAATAGTGATTTACCAAGTGCCCCGAAAGCTAGCGTTAGCAGGTAACCACCGGTTTTGCGGTAGCTTGTTAAAAGCTAGAGACACATTTGATTAGCATGAAAACAGATCCCAGAGCACAGTCTACTGGGTACACATGTTATTAACCCCTAGGTTCATTTTGCGCCGGAATTGTCCTTTAAGTGTTGATGGAAAGCCAGTTCAGTTTTGTGGGCAAGCATGTCAAGTGCCTGAATTGGACCAAAAAAGGTGCCAGTACCCATGATCGTTGCATGTTTCTTGGATATATTAATATTCATGAGTATATCTTGTAGGGTGACTCCGAATCGATGATTCGATGCCAGGAGCCTAGTTCGACTAACCTTACCAATCTAGTCGAATCATCATCACAGACTGAAAATGTGGTTAAGAAAGGATCATTCCATTTGGGCTATATGGCGGTGCTGAATGGCTGATTTTACATAGCATTGCTTGTTTTCCCAGTGAATCGTTTATTAGTTCTTTTGGTAAGAAAAATCATCCTATTAATAATACTGTTATTAACCATTAGAATGAAGGGTAGTCATGTGGACGCTTTAATTGTACTCAGTACTGGTGAGTACTGGCCCATTTCAGGCACCGGTCGTGTCCGATAACGGGTGTATCGTCGCCCGCTGTCCGATAATGGGTGCGCGTAAGTTGTATTTACCTGTAATGGGAAGGAGGCGCTCTTGTTGCCCACATATCCCCGGACTACATGGCTCTGTATGGACAGAACACGGCATTCCATGGCACCTCCCGGTCAGCCGAGGAGGGACGCAGATAATCCGTTACTTCAACGATAATCACGTCTACACATAACAGTAGTAACAAAAAAAACTAAATTCAAACACAACGCCGTCAGTTGGAATGAAACAACGTTAGCTAGCAAGCTAACCAGCTGTGCGATACAGTGTGTGTGAGCGCGTGTGGTGGTTGTAGCGGGTGATGTGCAGCGAGTGTGTGTACAGAGAGAGGGAGAGAGACAGCTACACTGAAGGGCAAAACACACACACACACTTCACGCCGGTATTTCGTGCAGGCAATCTGAGAGACCGCCTAAACCATGTGACGTCACCACAGGGCCACTAAGCGCATCCTCAAAGAATCGGCTTTGGCATCCTCCTGATCCCTATCAACCATCAACACAGCTGGAATTGAATACATGTGAATGACAACTCTCTTCTATTTTGTGCTATTCTATTCTACCACTCCATTTTACATAGCCGAATTATTTTGGGAAACATTTTAAGTGGATTTACTATTCAGATTTGTCTTTCCCCTGCCAAAATAAAGGAGAAAGGACATTTCTATATTTTTATATATATATATATATATATATATATTATATATATATATATATATATATATATATATATATATATATATATCTCTTTTAGGATGTAGCTTGGTGCTGCACTTTTTTTTTTTGGTGTGTGTATTTGTGTCTGTGGTTGTGCCTCACACCATCTTTATCCACAGAGTCGTGACTGAGGAGGGGGGGGGGATCTGACTTGGCAAAGCTTGCCTCTGTCACCACACAACAGTCGGCAGTGCTGCTGAGTGAGACACAGAGTGCATGCACAAACAAACATAGCCAAATGCAGGTATAGGAGCCAGACAGAGGGAGAGTGTGAGGCGTAGAAACAGAGGGAGGTATACAGAGGTAAGCCAAACGGAGAGACGTTGAACTGACAGCTCCACCTGCTGTTCATCCAGGCCTTGACTGCTCTATGTGATGCTTTGATTGCATTTCAGACAAACATACTTGACACATACTGGTTAATATCAGTATATTAATATATCAACTTTAGTAAGCGGCACTGGTAAAACATATTTTAACATTAGCTTGGTACAAACAGGCCTTAATCAGCCATAGCGCCTGAACATTAGTGGCTGCACTGAACCCTGTGACATGCATGAAAGCCCAGCAGCCATTAGGGTAACCACAAAATACATCCTGGGGCACAGCAGACTAAAAATACACTCGGCACTTCACACAACAAGTGACTGTCTTTCACGATGATGGGATATTTACTGTAGGCCTATACGAGCCTCACCATCACTACGGACTGCCACGCTGCTGCTGCTTGAGGAAAATATGAAACTAACATTCACCAGCATCATCATCATCATGGCAATTATAGACCCAAAGCAATCACTGTGATCATCCTACGGTCAACATTAGGGATCATAAAGGAAAATGACTCTCACTTTCATGGCCGAGAGAAGCTAAAAACCTCTGTGTCCTTTCACATAACATCAAATAAATGGCTTGTTTTGAATGCATTCGCTTTTTTGGCCGCTTATTCTGGTAGTTATGCCTTCTTGTTAGGCACTCAGTACACTTTGCCTTTCGGTAAGGGCTTTATTACTACTGCTAATGTAGGTAATGACTCAACCGAAAGTCACTAGTTCCTATTATTAAGCTTAAGAATGAGACACTAAAAAGCTGAGCTCAATTGTTCCTTATCTGTAAGTGCTTTACAATCCACTGTGTTATTAAGGTTAATTGACTGATACCTACTTGCCTCTCTTTTCTTCAGATGACCCTCTGATCAGGAAACTCTGCTGTTTTAGTGCTTTTAGATTTGACGGCTGCCTTTGATACTGTCAACCACTCTATCCTTTTATCCTGACTCAAATAAAGTGTTGGCATTACGGGCATAGCCCTCAAATGGTTTGAATCTTACCTGACGGATAGGAGTTTTGTTGTCCACCTTGGTAATTGCTCTTCATCTTCTGCCCCTCTTTTCTTGTGGGGTCCCCCAAGGTTCCATTTTGGGACCCATTCTCTTTTCTCTGTACATGCTGCCCTTAGGGTCCATTTAAAAAAAAAAAACATAACATTTCATTCCATTGATTTGCAGACAATGTACATGTCTATTTGCCTCTAAAAAACATTGATAAGGACACACTTCAGCCTTTGCTGCTTGAGAGATCTCAAAATATGGTTGGATCCGAATTGTCTCTGTCTCAATGACAATAAGACTGATGTTGTTGTGTTTGGGCATGCTGAACATTTTAGTGCTTGTATAAATACTTTAGTTTCCCATATTCGTCCTTTTACCAAGAATCTGGGTGGGATTTTTAACAGTGCTTTTAAATTTAACAAACAGATTAGTTCTGTTGTTAAAACCAGTTTCTTCCAGCTGAGACTTTTGACTAAGGTTAAGCCCTACCTGCTGCGCAAAGACTTCGAAAGAGTCACACATGCATTTATTACGTCTCGATTAGACTACTGTGTCTCTTTATATGTTGGATTGAATCAGTCATCCCTTCGTCAGTTACAGTTAGTCCAGAACGCAGCAGCTCGACTTTTAACCGGGACCAAAAAGCGTGACCACATTACATCTGTTTTGGCCTCGCTCCACTGGCTTCCTGTCTGTTTCAGGATTGATTTTAAAATTGTATTGCTTGTTTTTAAGATTTTAAATGGGTTGTCGCCTTCTTATTTAAATAATAAGCCTTTGCAGTGGCTGCTCCAAACCTCTGGGATAGTTTACCTATTCATATAAGAACATCTCGGACCGTTGGGACATTCAAGTCCTTGCTTAAGACCCACTACGATTCGTTGGATTTCAATTCAAGTTGAGCTTTGATACCTTGACCTTTTTCTACTGCTGGTTACTTTGCATTGTGTATTGTTTGTGTACATTATCATTTTCTTTTGTTTTTTTTTAGCTTGTTAAGCACTTTGGTCAGCTATGGTTGTTTTTAAACGTGCTATAAATAAAATTGAACTGAACTGAACTGATCAGGGGTGGGAGACACAAATGATAATGTAAAAAGAGGCTGATATCATACCAGACATTACCAAAGAAAACAAACATAAAACCTATCAATGTGTAGAAACAGAGGGAGGCAGACAAGAGATGTTGAACTAACAGCTCCACCTGCTGTTCATCCAGGCCTCAACTGCTCTGTGACACTTTAATTGCATTTCTCACACACACACACACACACACACACACACACACAGAGGTTTGGGTTTGTTGGGACTAAAGAAGGAGGGTTGGGATAGTCACTGGAGTGTCTGATGAAGCAGAGGAGGAGAAAACAGTTAAAACCCGGCTGATCTCCAAGGGGACTGGACTGGACTGGATTAAACTAAACCAGATTGGACTAAATAGTGAACTGGACCAGACTGAAGAAGGACAGACATAGACTGGACTGGACTACAATAGAAACAAGCCTTGGTAGTACAACAGATTCCATGCTGACCTACTTAGCACAGTGGAGTCCATTATAACAGCTGATTGTCAGAGTCTTCATCTTTTCTCCCACTACAGAGAACACAAGACTTACTTTTTTGAAAGTGCTGCTTTAATAAAACATAATATTAATATATATATATATATATATATATATATATATATATATATATATATATATATATATATATATATATATATATATATATATATATAATGTATTACTATCATCATTGCACAGTACAAACAGCCAGGTATACATTTTCCTTTATTTTAATGTCAGATAACCCAAACAAACGTGATGTGCTTCCTCTTCTCTCGCTCTTGTTGTTCTCCCATGTAGTCAAATTGAGATGAGGAGGTAATGGAGGAGGAAGTCTGAGAGATGTCAGAGGAAGAGCATGAAGAGTAGGAGGTTGGCGTCATGGATCATTTGGAGTCCTGGTCCATATTGGGCTCTAAAGAGAAAACAGCAGTAAGTAATATTTGGGAACATATATATTTTCATTTGTTCACTTTACATATACTTTAATGATTCTATGCAGTGTAAAAAGTGGCTATGAATCAGCTGCAGTGCTACAGAGCTGAAACATCATGTTCCAGAGGTAAAAATACAATTCATAATCTCCATAATTAATTGGATTATTGGCCATAATATGTCATTGTGATGCCTTAAAAAGGTGTTTGTTTTTCTCGCATCCCTACTGAAAAAAAACTACACTATGCACTAATCCAAAAGTGAGTTAATCAATCAGATATGTTATGTTACCATGGAGATCTTAACCACTCCAAAAGTGTGTGACTGTAATCAGCTGCATCAGACATGATGTGCTTCTTGAGGGCAGACTGACCCGGTTTTGTATTAGAGCCAGATTAATAATGGGTTACACAATCCTAAGCATAACAGCGACGTGTCTGATTGGTGGAGCTGATGTTTACCTCACCAGCGAACGACTATTGAGCTGCTTCCACTGAACTCTACAATTGTTACGTACACAGACTGTACATTTGTATTTTCTTTTTTTTCCATTTTCCAATTCGTTTTTTGTGCAAAATCAAATGTTTTAAGGTCACTGTTTATCTTGTAGTTTGTTGGCTTGGTTTTGGGCTTAAAACTCTTAATATAAGCATTTTATAAAAAGGTTAATAGAATAAATGAATGGGGAAAATCACACGGACCCGTTCAAAAAGTGGCGGTGTATTTCTTGTTTTCTTATGGGCATATACCAATAATGATTAATCTGTGATAGGCCAAATATCCCTTGAGCACTACTTGTTATTGATGATGACTGATAAGGAAAGTTCATGTTGTCAGCGTAGATACTGTATCTCTATTAAATCATCAGCTCATATATATATATATCACAAAAATATATATTATAATAATAATATATGACAAAACTCCTACTCAAAAAGCGATATTACAAAATTTCATTTCAGACATTTATTTACTATTTTAATCATATATAACCTAAGACTTTGGTAAAGTCATTTCAATCACCACAACAATTCATACAACACATCGTAAGTTAAGGATTGTTCTCAAAAGAGATTTGAGTAATTTCAAAAAAAGCCAACATCAACGTGTTAGCTTTAGGCCCAAATTATCTCTTTACACATTGCTTTAGAAAACATTTGGGCGTGACTATACGGAAAGCCGAGTTTGTTCTGAACATTTTTTATATGAAACACATAAAGATCAGGTTATATGCAAGGTCAATTTAAGAAGATATGTGAAAATGCCCTTAGACCTCAGAGGGTTAAGCACATTCAAGCACAGAGGGATTTTCTGGAATATCCGTGAAGCAAATGAAAGGGATATTTACTTCCAGAACCTGCCCCTGATACAGCCCTACATATAATGCAGTGTGTAAAGTCCTAACAGTTCTTTGTGACTGAACCTCTCTCTCCACTGCATCTCTCTCTCACCGGTGAAGGTGAACTGAGGGAAGCTGCTCAGGTCTCCTCCTCCATAAAGTCTCTGGAGCTTTGCCGTCTCCTCTGACAGGGATTTTTCGTAATCTGGCTCCGCCTCCAACAGTCCTCCATTCAACCTTAGAGAGGAAGAGGAGTGGATGGGGGAAATAAAACCAGAAATGGTTGTCATTTAATAAATGTCTCCTGCACATTACATCTCAACATCACAGTTCCCCCTCAGTATTCCAGCTTTTTTTTTTTCTCGTGTTGTTATCGTGGAAATTTTGGAATCTCTGCCTCCAGTCATAATTTTTAAAAAGGTACTGTGTACATCATATTATATACTGTATATCATATAAACAGGAAGTATCTTGAGATACATTAGACAGACCTGGCCAAAGCTGCAGCATAAAATAATTAACATGATAACACTCAATGTCGCTCGAGTCAAATAGTAACATTCACATTTAGAACAATAATAATAACCTGAAAGACAGGACAGAAACTATATTCTTGCCTATTAGAAACAGTTATGTTCCAAATGAAGCACTTTTAAATTTGATGCATGGATGCCTGATACGGTGGCAGTTTATTTGGGGAAAAGCAGCTCTATTTCAAATATCTTTCTATTACTAACAGAGAACATTGTATCATTCAAAGCCTACGCATTAATAAATGACCCAAGGCTTCAATTCATTACATGAGAAGATCAATGCAACTGATGAACTATTCCTTTAACAAGCCAACCTATATGGAATTGAACCATCAGTCTGTTGGTGGTTCATAGGCCTTGGGACCATCCTAGGAAATATAACAGGAAACCTCTTTTGTCTCGCTACCTGCGCATGTTTTTGTATTCTCTGATCGTCTCCAGGAAGAGTCTCTGGACTGGATCTAAATCTGAAAAACACATGAGCAAAAAAAAAAAAAAAAAAAAAAAAAAACACTATTAAAAGCCAACCATAACATACAACGTTGATATTAGACAATTTATGACGTTTTTGAACGTTACAGACCAACATGTTTAAAATAACTAATTTCTAAAATATCCGTGCCTAGGAACTACAGTATGGTTAATGCTCAAGAAGGTTTATGGTTGTAGCAAAGACAGTTAATTTATGGTACAGTTGAAGTTAGGCAACTAAAACACTAGAATACAGTAAAGGCCTCAGGCTACATTTACAATGCTATGTTGTGGTGTTGTGGAGTTTTGAGCCAAAAGCGATCTCCGTGCAGTGTTTTTAGCTCCAGCAGAAGAACTAATCTCCGTTTAAACTAACACGACCAAACCGCATATCTCATCAACATTCTGGTATACTGGGCATGTATACTCCGCCCGTTGCTGGTAGTTGTCATGGTAACATTAGTAGCTTAGTCTCAGAGAACGAGACGTCGTGACCCAATCAGGCGGCGAAACGTTGGCGCCAGTATCGGTGTTGCCAAAGGTCTCCGTCTGCAGCCGTTGAGACCACAACACAACCCCGGAGATTCCAAACCTAAACGGGGTCAGAAGTGTTTCCAAATGTCTCTGGTTTAATGGCTCGGAAACACCAGAGCAGTGTGAATGCGAGGTGTAAACGTAGCAAACGTTATTTGTTTTTAAAACCAAAATGTAGCAATGTAAATGTAGCCTCAGTATGCTTCGAACAACGTGCTTGTCAGATCCCCGTTTCAACGATGTAATTTGGGGGCAACTGCATCCAATTAGAATTCTGGAACGTTATGAAACAGACAATTAGGGCTGCTCCCTCTTAGTCGATTAGTCGACTAATCGGTCGTTTTGGTTTTATGCTTTTTTTCATGCCGAATGACTTATTTCCAAGAAATGTACGAGCACATCTCTGGTAAACACAAGAATTAAAGCGGTGCTTTTTCATGACTCCTTGCGGAGAAACTCAGATTTACAGATCTGTCGATTAAATCAACTAATCGATTAGTCGATACAATTGAATGAGTGTTAGTCGACTAAGAAGGCTTCAGCCTGTGCTTGGTCCTCCTCCAGCGGCTCCTCCTTCAGAGCGGGAGAAGCTGGATAATCACATGTGACTGCCGTCGCCGTGACTGCCGTCGCCGTGACTGCCGTCGCCGTGACTGCCGTCGCCGTGTCAACGACGTCGACTGACCCACTGGCAACCGTTGCTGTAACAGGACAGATACGGATAAGAGCTGATTCTACCGACTAAAGCCTCAACTTCTGTTATAGTCCAAATCTCCGACAGCTTAAAGTGCTCATATTCTGCTCATTTTCAGGTTCATAATTGTATTTAGAGGTTGTACAAGAATAGGTTTACATGGTTTAATTTTCAAAAAACACCATATTTTTGTTGTACTGCACATTGCTGCAGCTCCTCTTTTCACCCTGTGTGTTGAGCTCTGTTTTAGCTACCGAGTGAGGCATCTCACTTCTGTTCCATCTTTGTTGGGAGTCACACATGTGTAGTAGCTAGGTAAGGACTACTAGCCAGTCAGAAGCAGAGTATGAGGGCGTGCCCTGACAGTACCTAGGTAAGGACTACTAGCCAGTCAGAAGCAGAGTATGAGGGCGTGCCACGCTAGCAGCTAGGCGAGCATTATAACATGTGTTACAAAGTGACCACGTTTGTCTCTGAAGTAAAGGCTGGACTACAATAGAGCTGTTTGGAGCAGTTTGTGAACAGTGTTTTCTGTTGGAGATGGTAAGTCCCTTTGGGGTGGACTTTGGGCTTTTTCACTTTGTAAACCTATAATGTGCACAAAAGTATATATAACACAGTAAAGGAAAGGGAAAAAGCCAAAAAGGATAATATGAGCACTTTAACAAAATGATTTCTGCTCTGTTTGTATCTCCTCTGATTTTGTCTCAGTTTCAATCAACACATCTATTTTTAAGGCCAGTTACACACTGCCTGCGCGGCTTGAGCGTGGCGTTTTCTGTCTTTACACACCAGAAACGTGTCTGACGTGGCGCTGCTGCTGCTAGCCTTGTCTGGACACATGTATGTTTCCCATTGATAAGATGAAATACCATGTTAAACATGAATATATATATACTGATTTGATTACAGCAAAGACAATGTCGGCAGTATTGACGGCAAAATAGGCTACAGAACATTTCGTTCAGTATTGACAGGTGCAATATTGGAAAATCGATTTTTTTTTTTTATTACATTTATATCTACATTTGTATCAAAACCTAGAGACTTTCAAACATCAACATGTCATTTATTAATATGTATTTGTGTCTAAATGACATATAAACATCTTTTCCTATTCTATTTTGCCTGGAAATGCTTCCAACACGCTTGCGCGTCGCGTGAAAAATAGGTGTCGGTTCTATTTCTAGCAGGCACGCGTTTTTGGCGCGTCTCACGCAGTTCAGTGTGTAAGCTCTGAGCTGTTAACATGGGAGCCGAAATATAAACGCTAACGCCACACATCCAGTGTGTAACCGGCCTTATGTCTCCATCACAGAGTTTAAAGGAATATTTTAACATTTTGGGAAACACGTTTCTTAGCTTTCTTGCGGAGAGCTTGGAAATGATCAGCCAGGGGGAAACTGCCCACCTGGCTCTTTCCAAAGTTTACGAAATCCACCTATATACACCTCCGATTGTCACGTTAACATGCTATATCTACTACGTCTAATCCTGACACAAATAGAAATGTAAAAACAGCAATGTGTGATCTTACACTGAATTACATGAGGTGACAATTTCTTGACGAATATCAGTTTATCTGCCGCCCAAGAGTGTCACTGCGGCCAACTGGAGCTCAAAGAAGAAACAGTTACAGCATGTAATTCCCCAGCATGTCATTTTTTACATGTCTGTTTGTGTACGGACCAAAGTATGAGAAACAACTTGTTAACTAGTGAGCTTTATAGCTGCTGAGAGGCATATTTTTGAACTTTGGACTTTTGTTTCATGCTTCAAGTCTTAATGCTAAGCTAAGCTAATCGCCTTCAGGAGTCAAACTTACCATCCAAAATATCAGCTCTTACATGCTCCGTTAACCCTGTCACGTGTCCAGAAACGGATGAGAGTAGCTCATCCATCAGTGCATCTGTCTGCAGATCTTCAGACAGAATGCCAGCTTCAGACTGAGATAGAGACTCGATCTTCAAAGCCTCAGACGTCTCTTCCGATGCCACCATATTATCTACCTCCATCCTCTTCTCTCCAGCAACAATCTCACTTTCTTTCTCCAGATAATTGGTGGTTTCGCTCAGAGACCCATTTTCCAGAGTTCCCACGGAGGCCTCATCTTCAGCCAAGGTCAAAGACTTCAGACTCATGGCCTCCAAGAAGTTCGCTTGCTGCTCTCCGGACTCCTTTTCTGCTTCCTGACCAGTCGCTTCATCCAGTTGCCCCACTTTTTGGTTAAAAAGTAAAGCGTCAGGAGACTGCCTCGGTCCTTGCTCAGGACCGAACGTGGCCTCCAGCTTAACAGCTGTTTCTGCTTGTATTGCATCGGTGGCTTCAGAGATAGAATCAAGTGTTAAAATGTCAGCCTCTGTGTCCTCGAAAACTGCAACGTCTTCTATTGTGGCAGTAACTTTCATCTTCTCCTCTTTTGCTAGTGCAACAGCTTCGTTCTCGACTGCATTCCTCGTTTCTCGCAGTACATCAGTTTCAAGGCCTCCAACTTCAGCCTTCCCTTTCGCTGAAGTTATAGATTCCAGCGTCATGGCTTCTGTTTCGGGTGCCTTCTCCTCCGTCTGCAAAGACTCTCCATGTGCTCCTACAGGTGGATTGGAGGCTGAACTGGTTTTTAACGTGCCACGAGTTTCGGAAAGCACCGCAGGAACGTGACAGAGACGCTCTTTCACCAAAGTGCCGCTTCCTCCTTCTTGAAGATCCTCAGACAGAGAGTCCCGATGTAAAAGAACGTCAGTTAAAATCTCGCTCTCGTCTTTGCTTGAATTCTCCGTTTCAGCTGCGGCTTTGTCATCGGCTCCGATCCCCGTCTGGACTGACAACTCTTGAAACGTTTTTTCTGCCTTTTCATCGAGCATCGATTTTGTTCGGAGGAGCTCATCGGTTTTTAAAGACCCTACCAGAGCCTGGTCTACATGGAGCGTTACTGATTCGAACGTAATTTCTTCAGACTGGCTCACTCCCTCCTCCACAGCGACACTTTCTGAGCGTGATTCTACTGTAGATTCGTTTTTCAAAGGCAAGGGCGCAGATTCTTGGGCATTTTTGATTAAGGCAGTGCGTGGGAGGTTATCAGCGGCTTCAGTTTCTATCGTAGGCTCTATTGTACCTTCAGAAACAGAAGAGCAGCTGGCCTCTGCTGCTGGTTCTATGGTTTCTATTAAAGGTTCTTCTTCAGCAGGACCTGAGTCTGTGCTGTTGGTTTGTACTGCTTGAGGTGCTGTATCTGCTTCTGCCTCTATTGTAGTTTCTACTGACCCCTCAGCAACAGCAGATCTGCTCTCTAGTGCTTCCAGAGGAGAGGAGCCGGCCTCTACTGATGGCTTTATTGTAGTTTCTATTAAGCGTTCTCCTTCAGCAGTGTGCAAGAGATTAACAGGACCTGTGCTGTTGGTTTGTACCGCTTGAGCTGGAGCATCTACTGTTGCATCTACTGTACGCTCTACTGCACATTCGACAAGAGCAGCTCTACTCTCTAGTGTTTCCACAGGAAAATGGCTGGCTTCTACCGGGGATTCTATTGTAGTTTCTATTAGGGGGTCTTCTTTGGTAGTTTGTGAGACATCAACCACTCCTGAGTCTGTGCTGTTGGTTTGTACTGCTTGAGCTGGACCGTCTACTGTACGCTCTACTGCACATTCAACAAGAGCAGCTCTATTCTCTAGTGTTTCCAGAGGAGAGGTGCTGGTCTCTAGTGACGGTTCAACTGTAGTTTCTAACACAGGTTCTACTGTTGCAGTGTGTGAAATGTCAACCGCTCTTAAATCTGGGCTTTTTCTTTCTACTTTCTGAGCTGCTGCATCTACTATGACGTCTATCGTAGGCTCTACTGGACGCTCTACAACGTCGGCTCTAGTTTCTAGTGTTTCCACAGGAAAACGGCTGGCTTCTACTGGGGATTCTATTGTAGTTTCTATTAGGGGTTCTTCTTTGGCAGTGTGTGAGACATCCACCACTCCTGAGTCTGCGCGTTTGGTTTGTACTGCCTCAGTTGGAGCATCTACGGTAGGCTCTACGGGACCTTCAACAACAGCAGCTCTAACTTCTGGTGTTTCCGCAGGAGATAGGCGCGGCTCTACTCGTGATTCTATTCTAGTTTCTATTATGGGTTCTCGTGTAGCAGCTGGAAAAGATGATGTCTCTGCGTTGGCCTCCACCGTGCGGGCTGATAAGGGCAGTGCTTTGGCAGGTTTGAGTTCAACTGGCTCCGTGGCCGTTTCTACTTTGGTTTTTATTGTTTCAGCCGAGGTTTGGCATTCTATCGCCGCTGCTTCTGATCCTAACGATGCCGGTGTTGTGCTGCTTGGAGAGGAACCTGAGGTTGTAGAAAGAGTCACATACAAAAGACTATCAGCATCAACGTGTTTAAAACTAGAAGCAGCAGGAAAGACGGACACTGTTGGTTCAGTCTTTGACAAAGGAGGAGCATTTGGGGTGGAGACCATCACTGAGGAGGTGGAAGGAGGTTGGGTAGGAACGGAGGAGGCTTTGGCAGGTCGAGCTGTGGGAGAGAGGGATGGAAAAAAAAAAAGAGGATGTAAGGGGATTGGAGAGGGGGGAAGAGGGATAAGTAAAACCACTCAGCACAGACATGCCAGGAACAAGCAGAACAAATCAGCGTTTGAATGATTGAATTAATTAACAGTCTGTTACTGCTGTACACCTGCTGTGTTTAAAAAAAATCATACTCTACACGACATCCTGAATGTGCCGACCTTTACCAGCAGGAGGCGCCGTGCCCGGCCTGCGCTGGGAGAAGAGCTGCTCCAGGAGTTTAGCGACATCCACCGCTGGCTGAGGCTTGGCTTTCTCTGTCAGTAAAAGAAAATACAGACTGAACATCAAATCACTTCAGTACAGGCCTGTCTCTATATAAAAATAAAACTAAGCAGATCACAATATCTTTTTATTGCTGTACAAATATTACATACAATTATATTGTGATAGGGGATTTTATCGATATTGCCCATACCTTGTAGACTGGGTAGACCCAGCCTGATCTGCCGGCGATTTGATTTCGCCCTGCAGCTCAGGCTGGAAACCTGTACATTTATCTATCCTGCTTCCGTTACAAATTTGCGGGGAACCAATCACAAACAAACACACAAGCTCATCCACCTGGCGCGCTATTGGCGGGTTTAACACGATGACGAAAGAGATGCGACCAAGCAGCTTCTTTTTACGTTCGACATGGCGGCCACCGAAGCGCAGCAGCCCGTTGATGCCGCTGTCGCTGCTACGTCACCCGGATCGTTGCTCTGATTGGTTGAAGGACTATCCAATTGCGTACAGCGTCTTTTGAACTATGCCCGTTGATCACGCCTCTTGTGCAGTAGAAAACACAGAGCAGACTCCCCAGACTAAAGTACAATCTTAAAAGATTGAGTTTGGTCTGGTGATAGCCAGACTACATACCTATCTAAACTCTAGTGTTTTTCAAAGAAGCACCTGTACAATTTCAATGGGACATAATAACAGATTGTATGACCATTTTGGTCATGAATTTCATGCACCTTCTGGAATGAATGAATGAATAGATAGATAGATAGATTTTTATTGATCCCAAAGAATGGGAAATAACATAAATAAATCATCTAAAAGCAAAAATACTATTAAATGTGGGTCCCTGGGCTAATTTGTGTCAGTTTAGGGGTCCTCTCTCACCACTAGTTACCGTTCTTACTCTTCCATTAGTGTAGAAGGAATAGAATACAGTAACATTTGGATATTACAAGTAAAGACCTGACAGAAAATCAAGTGTTTGTCTTACTGATGTGTGTCCTGCGGGGGGGTTGTCTGTCTGATGGTTTGGAGCTGAACAGTGCAGTTTGCCGCCTCCATACCACTCTGCACAACTCCCTGTTAATACACTGGACACACACACACACCCATCAAGTTATGGGATGCACAAGGTCATTCCGGTGACAGGTGGCAAACTTGTTTCCAGTTTAAATAGTTACACTTCCAGGTAGTCACACACAAGTTTTGTTCCTGTTCAAAAAGTCAACATTAAAAATATTATCTTAGGTTTGTCCCAATGTGCTTTAATCAATGACAGTTACATATTTTGCAAGTACATACTGGTATTATGTAAATTTCATTTTGAAAAGCACTTTACATATAGAAGGGCCTCGCTCACATTGGCCCTCATTTATGAAACGTGCGTACGACCTAAAACACGCGTACGACTGGCGTACGACGATTCCTACGCAAAGCTCGGCATTTATCAATTTGGACGTGAGCGTAGGCTGCGATCAAATCTCACGTCTGGTCTGAACTGGTGTGCGCAAGTTTCTGAGTCAGCGTGGCCTTGCAGTGCAGCATATAATCAGTTTAACAGGAGAAGGAGAAGTCATCAGTTGATCACTTATCAGCAATGGCAGATCTGGCTCTTTTAGAAGACCTCTATGAGCCGGTACAATAGTGGACATGTACGCACACGTGCCACGGTGGAGCGCTCCATCGGATTGTTTAAGGGCATCGCATCAGTGGGGGGGGCGGCTATACACGGCAGAAAAAGTCTGCAACATTGTTTTAGCCTGTGGGGTTCTGCACAACATCTCACAGGGAAACTGGGTGCCATAAATGTAGCGATGGAGCCAGATGACCCGATGCCCAGAGAGCAGTGTCCAGAACAGCCCCCACTGAAGGAGACAGGATATTATTATTCCTCGCTTTTAAAAGGTAGCCTATAGTGTTATGTTTGGCAATGATATTCATAGGCTACAGGAAACATGACGATGCACAACATTTTTATTTATTATTCAGGTTTTCATTTCTATGTCGTGAACGATTTATTTTTGCCATTGACCGAGTTATTTCGGCTTGTTTTCCCAGCCCCTCTGCTGTCAGGAGACAGGGTCGTGGTGGTGTGCCAGCACGGGGGGGACACACGCGCTCTCCCTCAGCTGTTGTCTCGTTCTGACTCATGAAAAAAACACGAGTAAAATATCACTGCATAAACTCCGCTACCGTGTATTTATTTAAATATAGGTACACCATGTAGGCCTAAGAGATTGCAATAAGCCCGTATATTACTATTAGGACTATAGAAAATGTGTCAAGGATGTATAAATTAAATAGGCTAAACTTCAGCTGGAGTCCGATTTACTACGGCAACACTGTTGACCGCATCAGTGATCTCTTTCCATTCCGCATTCTTTCTACAGCCTTTAATACCAGTTTTCAGGCTGCCAAAAAGTACACACGTTAGTGCAAATGAACCAGAGATATCAGGGTTTCAATCTCCACCTCTGAAAAGTTCCGCTTCTCAGCCGGATTACGTCTCGCCATGTCGTAAATTGTAGGGGCGAGGCCTCAAAACCCAGAATATATTGGGGCGTGGTATTTAAATTACGATCGTTTCCAGCCGCTGCGTTTATCAATGTAATACCATTCTTACGCTCTGATTGGTGTGATACGAACGTTTCATGAATCCCACGTGAAGCCTGTCGTAAGATGATTTCTGCGCTCATATCTGCGCTGGTTTCTACGTTAGGTTGATAAATGAGGGCCAGTATGTTTTTAGTGTTTACATTTAGAGACACGTACATTTTACAGCTGAGGAGTTTGAGTAAACGTGCAATGCATGCAACAATAACCTTATGAATGTCTGTATGCGAAGGTATTGAAAAGGCAAGTTTCAGTCATTACTATTCATAGTTTAGTACATGGGGTGAATTTAAAGTCATGTGTAATTGAGAATGAAAAACAACAAAATGACTTATACTTACGCATAATCCTATTCCTCTTCTGACAAATGCAGCGGCCATGGTTGTTTAATTCAAACAGATCTGTGTTAGTGTGTAGGCTACAGTAAGTTTCTCCTCTTGAGGAGGAATGTCAGGTCGCTCTGGGAAAGTACTTCATGTCCTTTCGCTCTCCGTCCTCCACCATGTTAAGCTGTTTTTTTTTTTTTTAACGCTTTAGACCCACTGAGGAATCTTTTAAAGGGTGATAAAAATGCACAAAATGCCAAATAACAAATCGCAATGACCTCATTTAGCTAGCTAATGTAAACGCGCAGATAAAGACCCTCTTCATGCGTTGGCCCGAACCGATTAAATCCACTTCTAACCGTTTGTTTTTCTTTGTTTGTTAGCCAGCTGACATGTTTTTGTGTATTACAGCTGTCCTGTGTGTTTTTATAGCACATAAAGCGCTCTGTTGGTTTAAAGCATTGACATAAGGTTTAAAGCCTCCAAAGACTGGGGTCAAGAACCACAAAAGAAGACGAGCGGACTTCCGGCCACGGTTATCAAAATAAAAGCCTCAACTGAGAACCTAAATGTGGTGTGATGAAGAAGGGCCGGCTCACGAATCACAAAGCCCCAGAATGTAATCATTTTAACACTTGTGTTGACTTCGGGTCCCGTTTTCATTTTTTATTTTATATCAGAAAATATGGGACTTAGAAATAAGCGCTGAAAATTTGTAAAAGAAAAATTTAACAATTTAAAACTTTGGAGAAAGCAAAAACAAACTGTGAAAAAAAGGCGTCAAAAACGTCGAAGGGTTAATCTTGATTTCTAGACTACTTTCAGGGGGAAAAAATTATCCTGTCAAAATCCAAAACCATGCACATTCTGCACCTGCAAATTACCGTCACCTGCTGTGTTGACAGGATTCTAGGCTATAACCATATATATAGAACAATATATAATATCTATGGCTATAACACTAGTGATGAAATATTCAGCTCTGAAAAGGTTATGTGTATGTAAAGCTCCTCCTCAGGAATTAAACAAGTAGATAATATTATGTTTATCCAATACAATTATCCATGTTAAAATGGACATTCTCAGCACTGTTTTCTGCGTTAAATGGTGTGTCATATTATGTTCATTTTCAGGTTTAATTTTCAGAAAACACCATATATTTGTTGTACTGCACATTGCTGCAGCTCCTCTTTTCACCCTGTGTGTTGAGCTCTCTGTTTTAGCTACAGAGTGAGACATCTCACTTCTGTTCCATCTTTGTTGGGAGTCGCACATGCGCAGTAGCTAGGTAAGGACTATTAGCCAGTCAGAAGCAGAGTATGAGGGCGTGTCCTGACAGTATCTAGGTAAGGACTACTAGCCAGTCAGAAGCAGAGTATGAGGGCGTACCACGCTAGCAGCTAGACAACACACACAAAGCTGAAGGTAACAGACGTCCGGCCGTAAAGAAGGACATCCGGCGCAATTTCCGGTGGCAACGGAGCGATCCCGGAAGTGGAAGGTCGTGGATATAGACTAAGTGCATTGTTACCTTGGATTCAGTTGTAGCAGGATGGAGAGAGTACAGGGTGGCTTTGGCTGTCAACAATAAATGTTTTTAGGAATAATCTTGTCTCCTGCATGAACTGTCCGTAGCTAAATAGGGTAGGCCTATGCTATGGTACGCTATTTTAACGTGGGCCATAATGGTAACATTTTTACATGTGGTGTAAAAAGTTTGAGAAGCACTGAGCTAGGACAATGCCCATATGTTTAGTATGTGAATTTGAAAAGTAACTATAGCTCTTAAATAAATGTAGAGAAGTAGAAGTAGAAAATAGCATAAAATGGAAAGACAGTAAAGAAAAGTACCTCAAAATTGTACTACCAATTGTACTTAGTTACTTTCCAGACGCTTTTATTTTGAAGGAAGGGTTGGCTAAATTCTGGCGTTTTTGTGGCTACATTTCTGTTTTGACGCAGATTGGTTGGCAGCCAGCACAAGACAGAGCTGGAGCAAGGTCATGGGCGATTTTAGACTCTTTTTAGGGGGGCTCTTTTTTACAATTTTGGTGCTTCAAGTGAGAGTTTGCCTACTTGTCTGTCAGTGATAGAGGACACACAATTATAGGTTCAAAGGGCTTGAAACAGGTTTAATATCCTGTGTCACTGTAGCCAATGCTATGCACCTGTAACCCATTGAGGGGTTAACAGAAAGGTAGTGATGGCCAAACGGAGGAGGTTGTGCCAGACTCCCGCCTTTGGCTGAGTCTCTATCTGATCTGTCAGAGGGAGAGCAGGAGACGGTTGTAAAGTTTAACGTTGGTAGTCCCCAGAGAAGAAGTTGGTCATTTCATGGCGCAGATTAGAACCCAAATTGAAACGTAAGCAACTAAAATTGCTGAATGTTAGAACATTGTGTCAAATTGGTTGTTATTGCTGTGACTTATAAAGTGTCAGGTTTAGTTTCATTATAGTGTTAATAGTGTCAAAAACATTAGCTGACGTTGTTGTTCAGTAGCTAGCTCAGAGATTATCGGCTAATGAAATTACTGATTTCAAGGCAATCCGTGTCACATTCTCATTAAGGGCCGAGCCCCCCTAAAGGTCTGATCCTAGAATCGCCCCTGAGCAAGGTACACCCCTTTTACACTTGTTGTTTTGTGGCTATCAGACTGACAGGAAGGACTATTTTCCAGATTGAACTGTACTGTACTGTATTGTATGTTATGGGTCCATTACAGAGTGCAGTTAGTCCTGAACCAAGCTTCTGTGGCTCAGTGCAACCTCTGTGAGTCTCCTTTTTAGCCATTTTGGGCTACAGGGTTCACAGATATCCATGTCAAGTCAGATTTGACCCTGGTTGAAAATAGAAACATGAACATGAATATAGCCTGCTTATGTGTTGCTTTTGCAGTTTTAAAACATACAAAGTGACAAGGAAACAACTGGTGCAGAACTGGGAAATACTAAATACGTAATCTGTCCCAACCATAATGTCATCAGACGGAAATAAAATGATGAATGGCTGGTAACAGCAATGCACATTTGTGGCAAAAAGAAAATTTTCAACTTTGTTCCTCAGTTTGCTTCAAATACATGATCAGGCAGACTCTTTACTCTCAAACGTCATAGCACAGGGTAAATAAGAAACTTATACTGATTGTTTTACTTTTATAACTAATAATGTCTTTATTGGGAATATTGAAAAAAATACCTTCCTGGGTTTTTTTCTGTATAATCTGTATAATATATTTTTTATTTTTGGATGTCCGTCGTTTGATTTTAACTTGTGCAAAAATAACGGCAAACTCTGCAAACTGCTCACATTCTTGATGAAGTAAAGCGAAACAATAAAAAGCAATAGAAATATTGAATTTTTAATTTTTTAACGTGACCCAGTGGTTCCCAGCCTTTTGACCATAGAATGATTTTTCCTTCTCAAATTGTTTAATTTGACAAATTTTAACAAGTCTGGAAAGGGTAAGTGTCCAACATTTATTCACCCCCCCCCCCCAATAAAAAAATGCAGAGAAAAGCAATTTAACCCTTGTGGGGTCTCTTCCCGTAAAACCTTGAAAAGCAACGTTTTTGATGCTTTTTTCCAGTTTGTTTTTGCTTTTTCCAACATTTTAAATTGTTCAATTTTTCTTTCTTCTACACATTTTTTTTTTTTTTTTTCAATGATTATTTCTACGTCCCATATTTGTTTTCTTTCTTATCCCGCCATGTACAGTATAGCACCTCTGATACCTGTTGCATGCTGGCTCAGACCAAATAATTTGCCAAAGAAAACCAACAATACAGGCCGCTGCCATCTTGGTCCAACTGAAGTTTATTCTCAACATTGAAAGACAACAACGTACATCATCTTCTACAGTGATAATTAACAGCAGGCTGTCTCTATCGCCCCCCCACCATAGCGCTCATATATTAACTCTCAAATAGCAGTAGTATTATACACAACCTGGAAGGTAGACAGTAAGAACGGGTTCAAACTGGATTAGTTTCAGTACAGTGTGGGGAGGAGGAGGAGGAGGGGGGGAGGGGGGGGTCACAGAGATGTAAGACAACTTCATCATCATTAATTTATCATCATCATCTTCAGTCTGGAGAAACAAACATTCGTTCACACCTTCCTCCACAGTCAAAGCTGCTGCGACTGGCTGAGCCTCGCTGACTCCTGATTGGACAGTGGCTGGTCACTAAGGTAACTAATCGGTTGTCTCATTGGTTATTCAGTAACCGTGGCATTTAGTTATTCAAACTGACTAACTTCATTTACTAACTGGCAAAGTAGCTGGCTAACTAACATATCTACAGCTCTGCTGAACGAACGGACCGGCAACATGATCTGTCCAACTGGCGGAGGCAGTGGCCATTTTGAATACTCGTGGTGGGAAAGATTGAAGCGTGATTTCTGGTCCTGTGTGGTAGAGCAAGTGAGAGAGTGATGGCGATTAGCTTTGTAGCGACTCTAGAGTCATAGTGAGAGAAACAAAGTGTCTGCCCTGTGCTTTCTGACCACGGTGGGAAATCTGTAGCAGGTTAAAGGACAAATCCGACACAAAATGAACCTAGGGGTTAATAACATATGTGTACCGAGTGAACCGTTCTCTGGGATCTGTTTTCATGCTAATCGAATGTGACCAGTTTTAGCGCAAACCGCTAATTAGCTTATAACGCTAGTTGTCCGGGCAAGGGTAAAGTAAAAAGAAATTGCTATTTCTACACCACTAACAAGGCTCAAAATATCACCACACTTCCACGGTAGCATAATGAGGGTCCCTACATGTAAACTGAAGCATTGAGAACTTTGTAAGTGTACAGACAGTTTATTAAAAAGATAGAACGCTGTGCTTGAGCTAGGTTACTGGTTACACAGCGTTCGTAGTTCGACTGGTCGTGACAGTTTTCCCAAGATACCGCCCGTCTGTATACGTTAACGGTACTGTCTTTCTAAACTATCTTTTAAATAAACTGTTAATAAAATGTTTAGGGATGGCCCGATACCATTTTTTGCTTCCCGATACCGATTCCGATACCTGAACTTGCGTATCGGCCGATACCGTATACCGATCCGATACCAGTGTGTCATATATTTGATTATGTTTTAACAGCTGTATACTACTATCTCTGTATGGACGTGATATGATTTCTATCTTTGATGTCGGTCTGGCTCAGGTTAAACTCTTTGTGAAACATGAACACAAACACAAACAATGAACGCCACAGAACTTTCTTTTACTATCTAGTTTGACAGTCAGTTAAAACGGAAAAAGAACATAAATAAACTACTTTAATGTAGATTTTCTTTAGGGCTTTATTACGTGGTATCGGATCGGTGCATAAACTCCAGTACTTCCCGATACAGAGACTAGCGTTTAAGGCAGTATCGGAGCTGATACCGATACTGGTATCGGAACATCTCTAAAAATGTTATCAAGTTTTGACTATTCAAAATGGCCACAGTGCAACATTGTTCACTTGAGTCCTGCCCTGCTCTAGTATCAGCGACAGTGTGTGTTTTAAAAGTGCTGGGAGTGCCGACGCACAGTAACATTTTTATTTTACACCTCAGGGTTAGAGTGTGGAAATGGCCTTAAACGCTCTCCGTATTAAATACATGTCTGTAGTACCTAGCGTGTTTTTCGAGGGCCCCTTTCCAGCTCTGGGCCCCTGATTCTTTCAGGGTTTTCCCTCCCCTGCATAGTGACGGCCACTGTGGCAGCTCCACACAGCAGCCACATAACAACAGAGGTTAGATGTGTGACATCAATCACCTAAAACCACCGTGTGCATCCAAATTCACAAAAAATAAGAAAAATGAAGACATTCTTCTTTACAGTACCTCAACTTAAATTAGCTGTCCCACTTTTTCCCTGTGTGCCATTGTTTCAGCAATATTATTATCAGCGTCATATCATTGAGACATGTGAAAGGGACATCTCGATATTTATTTACACTGGACACTTGTCATATATTGGGATTAAAATCTTTCTATATTTTCGGCTTTATAGCGTCGTTAGCATTTCTCATTAGACCTGTACATATTTCGCTTTTTCCGCGATAACTTGGCAAGTGTTCAGTGAAGGTCAAGTTTAAAACAGACCTAAATTCAAAATGGCAATGTCCCTTTACACGCAGAGCCTCACAGCTGAACGCCTGAGGAGTTTAAATTAAGACTCTGAGAGAGAGTTGTAAGACTTGATGTACAAAAATTAAATAAAAATGTACAGTGAAGCGTACCTTTAAGTAGCCTGTCCGCCTTGGCGCTCATACATGCAGTCCAGTCTCACACACACACACAGACACACACACACACACACACACACACACACACACGCAAGTTTGGGTTTAATGGGACTAAAGAAGGAGGGTTGGGATAGTCACTGGAGTGTCTGATGAAGCAGAGGAGGAGAAAACAGTTAAAACCCGGCTGATCTCCAAGGGGACTGGACTGGACTGGACTGGATTAAACTAAACCAGATTGGACTAAATAGTGAACTGGACCAGACCGAAGAAGGACAGACGTAGACTGGACTGGACTACAATAGAAACAAGCCTTGGTAGTACAACGTATTCCATACTTAGCACAGTGGAGTCCATTATAACAGCTGCTTGTCAGAGTCTTCATCTTTCCTCCCACTAGAGTATGAATCTGAGTAACTGGTACAATGTCTAACCAGAAAAGCAGCAGTTCAAGAAACCGCTATATTTGTAAAGTATACAAGTATAGAATTTAAGAGATTCAGTGATTTCATCGGAACCTGGTTCTAGGTTGAATATTAATCTCAGAAAAGTGATATGTACTCTCAAAACATTGTGCTGACTGGTTAAAACTGTTACCGTTAAGTGTTACCTGGCAATCCAGCCTGGCTACCTTACTGAATTTTTTTTTATTTATGTCCCTTTACAGTTCTTCAGCTAAATGTACAGCCCTCCTAAAACATAAACAGCCTGTAAGCACTAAGGAACTGAACCAGACCAAACAAATAAAATAATCCAGTCTTCCAGTCTAATCCAGCCCAACTGTCTGGTCCACATCATATGTCCTAGTTCCTGTCCAGCTTCTTTTTTATTTTTTATGGTTCTTCAAACAGCTGGAGGTCGAGCCTGACGACGATCTCTCCCGTGGGAACCTCGTGGAGCAGCAACCGCTTTGTGATTGGTCCTTTAGAGCCCTGGTCCTTCTTTATTTCAGCCAACCGGATCTCTGTCCTACCCAGGAAGTCTGGGGGGGAAGACAGTCAAAGAAAGAGAGAGAGAGAGAGAGAGAGAGAGAGAGAGAGAGAGAGAACATAAAGCCATGTATCTTTTGTATGGCATTTCATGCCTTTATTAGATAGGACCTCTTTAGACATGAAAGGGGAGAGAGAGGGGGAACGACATGCAGTAAAGGGCTGCAGGTTGGAATCGAACCCACGACTGCTGCGTCGAGGACTAAGCCTCTGTATATAGGCGCACGCTCTACCAGGTGAGCTACCCAGGCGCCCCAAACCACCTATCTCTACTGGAGATCAGGTAATCATATAATCAGTTCTTTTGTTATTGTGACTGACCGTCAGGTGAGAACTGGTCTCGTTCGAACACGGTGACACAGAGGACGTCCTGTTCCAGGTCCTTTATAAAAAACTGACAATTGGAGTTCCACTTTGGATTCAATGTGTCCTACACAGAGGAGAGAGAGAAAGAACAGCGAAATGGATGATCGGATACACATACAAATAGTCATTTTTGTGACAGTGATCTTATATTGTACCAAATACTTTATTCTTACTAAATAATTAAACATTATCAGCCAATTCAAATAAGACAGGTCCAAGGCACTCTTCTTGCAAAAACATTTTGCAAGACCTGTCTTTTTTACTTTTGTGTTCCCTTCCAAAGGGCACCTTCATGTTTTTGTTTTTTTGTTTTTTTTACTTTTGAGCACTTCAGACCTTTTTTTCTTCTGAAAGATTATCAGCCAATTGGTGGATCGGCAGACTTGGTCCAATACAAAACTTGGTTAAAGAATAAAAACAATGTTTCAGTCAGTTCAAAGATGAATTGGACAGTCAAATCAATGTATTTTTTTTCATATACATATATATATATATATATATATATATATATATATATATATATATATATATATATATATATATATATATATATACATACATATACATATATATATATATATATATATATACACATATATATATATATATATATATATATATATATATATATATATATATATATATATATATATATATATATATATATATATATATATATATATATAGTTTAAATAATTAAATTAGACCTATGGCACTTGTCACAATTTTACTACAAATTAGCTTCTTCTCAATGACTTAGACTATCTCTTTTTAAAAATTCAAATGTCAAAATAAGAAACCACAAGGAGAATTCCTACTGAATTTTCAAACCATTTTTTTCTTATTCGTCTAAAGGAGGATTAAGTTTTAGAAGAGGAACAAATAATACAACTTTCCAAATGTTAATCTTGAATCAATAATGTAGCAATACAAAATAAAATAAAAAAAACATGTTGTAGATGTAGTCATACCTGTAATGTTTTTGTGATATGGCACTGGGAACCCATGGTTACCTCACAGTATGGGTTACTTTTTCCTGGAAATACACAAATGGTAAGTAAGTAAGTACACACAAACAGGTATTCTACCTATAGATATTAGGGGTGTGCAAAAATAAAAAAATCGATTCACATTTGTATCGCGATTCATGCTCTACTATAATTCAAAATTGATTCATAGAATTCCAAAAATCGATTCATATTTATTTAAATTTTTTTATTTTAAATTTTATATCTACTGCAATCACATGGGAAAAGTAACTACATTTACATACTGTAAAAATGTAATAAAATAATATATATATTATAAAATAATTCTGAATCGTGCACCCCTAAAAAAAAAAAAAATATATATATATATATATATATATATATATATATATATATATAAATAAATGTTTATAAAAATTTTTACTTTTACTAGTTCACCACAAACAGTTACTACTTCAGACAAAAGACACATTTAAAGAGAACTTCAACTGAATGAGAACTTTTGGTCGGATGAGTCGGATTATTATCTTAGCTTGGACCAAATTTACATCAGTAGAATGAGGATTTGACACTTTGTACTTGTACCTACTACTTGTAGATGCTGTAGGGTCAAACTTTTTATTTCCTCAACAAAATCTTTGTCACACTATGGCTGAAAACATACCGCATTTATATTAAATGTAGCATCCGTTCAATATTATAATGAATGGGCATCACCAGCCAAAAGCAAGGTAAAAGGTTTTAAAGAGAGATAGAGAACAAAAAAAATTCAAACCTTTTCTCTTTTTCAAAGTGTGTACGTACCATGGGAGCGACAGGGTTTCAGCTCAATTCCCTCCACGATGTTGACCATCAGCCTACCGATACCTGTAGCCCTCTGAGAACGCACTGAGACACCGAGAAATGACTTCATGTTAATGAGGATCATAAAGTTTGATCATGGGAAAAATCTGCTTGTTTTTCTTTTGCCTTTAACAAAACAAAAGATGGAGGAAAGACAAAGAGAGATACCTAAATACGCCTTCTCTCTCTTCTTCTTCTCCGTCTCAATGAAGAGTTCTGAAGCTGCTTTAATTTTCTGAACCCATGCCGTCCTGCATAAACACACAAAAAAACAACATCATGCTTTTTTAACTATCTCCAGACATTTTAAGCCCAGAGACAGTACATGAAGCAGATCATTGGTGTTGGTGAGTAAAACATCATCCCAAATGTTAGGAATGATGGAGAAAACGAAGAAATAAGTATTAACTAATTGTACTCCTTATGTACTGCACGTGTTCATCCGTGTGTTTCTATTACCTTTCATTGATACTCTCAGCTCTGAGTGTGTAAACTCGGTCTATGTGAGAGATGTGGAACAGAGGTTCATCTCCTGACGGGTCTGTTGGCAGCTTCACTAACACTTCATTTAGGAAGATTGGCTGAAAGAGACAAGAAAAGCTCAGTTATTAGGAGTTAGTGTAATGCCGCGTTCTATTTACCTTGGAACTGGGAATGAGTTGAATGTGTTCTATTTAAAAGTCGGATTTTCATTGTTTTCATTAGCTCTAGACCGGTTAGCTATTGTTAGCAATTGATAACAACGCATTACGCCGTTTTTTGTGCACGCAAACAGCGTAACAACATGTCCACAGATAGAAGTTGGACATGCCTGTGTGAATGACTGATTTAGTGACACAAATAAGACAGAAGTGCTTATAACTTTATGTTACTGCAGCTTTCACAACTGTTGATACAGGGGGAAGCAATGTTGGATTTTGAACTCGGGCCACTGCGAGGTTGTACGAGTTCTGAGCTCGTAAATCCGAGGTCAGGGGGGCGTGTTTCCGACTTTGACCTCGTTAAAACCAAGTTCCGAGGTAAATAGAACGCGGCATTAGTCACATAGAGGGTACAAATACATTTACTGTAGCGGGAGGGAGGGTGTATGTACTTGGTGAGTTAACTTTGGAATATCAAATACACAACATTAGGGCTGGGTACTAAATTCAAAAATTTTTAGGCACCGACCAAATTCCCTTAAAAGTACTGAGTATCGAAACATGCCTCATCATTCAATAGCCAATTTCAATACCTCAGGTCCGGAGTAAGGCTATGTTTAGACGGAAACGATTTGAAGAGAAAACGCAAAAGTGGCGTTGCTTTATCACTTTTTATTCTGCGTTTAGATGAGCATTTTTGGGGGGGGAATCTGCGTGCATATGGTGACGCAAAAGTGTGTGAAATTCGATGTAGTGTGCACACCAGGCGGCTAGGTGGTAGTGTGAAGCACTGCCACACAACACCACCAAGACTGCGCGCCTGCGTAGAACCTTCCTTCTACTTCTCTCCCCAGTAGCATGGAATCAAAACATGGTGAGCTGACAATTTTGTCTGGACAGACGAGGAGGTGGCACAACAGGGCGTGGACTGGGAGTCCTGCCAGTCAAAATATACTGTATAGACATATGGACCGAATGTCTTCAGCAGTATCCTGTACCTGGAGGGACGTCATATCCACACGAGAAAGACGCTATCTGTAGAAGTCAGATATCATCAAAGCTGAAAGCCATCCGGACCAAGTATAGGCAGGCTGTGGATACCCAACGGCAGAGTGGCCATGGTCGAGTAATCACTCTATATTTTGATTTATGTAACGAAATATGGGATGGGTTGCCAGCCACCACAACAATAGAGGCTGCAGACTTTTGCGTTTTTACCCTTTAGACGGTCTAATAAAATATTTTTACGTTTTCACCCGCGAGCGTTCTCGTGTAAACAGGGCCTAGATCTCATCACGGTCAGTGAGCCAATCAGCACGCAGCAGACACACAGGGAAAACTCTACGTTAACGCACAGAGACGGGGCTCACGTAGTAGGAGCTGGAAAATAAATAAAAACATTTGTGCCGTAATGTATAACGTTCGTTTAGGAACCGGTACCAAAGTCATGGTGTTGGTATTGAATGTTTTTGAATGATACCCAGCCCTACAGAACATGTCCGCTGTTATTATTACCCTTGTTAGTTTGTAACTTTGTTCAATTCTGTGCAAAAAAATTTCTTTGGATTAAATGTTTTTTCTGAGTAGTGCTATTGCAAGAAATTTACTGTCGAGCAGCATTATGCTTAAATCTGTTTAACAAAACTGAAAGGATGAGAAAAATCATGTTTTATAATATGTAATTTCACAGTTTTTAACATTTAAATACATTTGAACAATGTGCAAATTCCCTAAAATCAACAAATTTACTTTAGGCGTTAAGGACCTGCCGATGGCCGTGTTTAAGCAGCAGTAGAGTGTGTGAATGTGTGTCGTCTTACCGTCTTGTACATGCGGTACTGCAGGTGTGTTTTCGAGGAGAAGACTTTGTCCGAGCCTGACGAGCCCAGAGGTTTGGTCACCTGTGGGAGCAGCAGAGAGAAAGCAGGTTTTACAAACAGGAAACAGGTTTCAGTAAAGCTGGGACTGTGCAGAGGAAAAACACACACACACACACACACACACACACACACACACACACACACACACACACACACACACACACACACACACACACACACACACACACACACACACACACACACACACACACACACACACACACACACACACACACACACACACACACACACACACACACACACACACACACACAGTAGTGGGAATTTGTCCGAAATAAGGCCCTGAGGCCTGTCAAATCTGACTCCAATTTATTATTTCCCGCGCCTTCATTCATTGGACTTAAGTTTACCAGAACATAAGGATCAATCTGAGATGAAGAGTTCAGTTAAGGAAAGTTTACTGAGTCCAGCATAAAAGTTACAACACAATTGTGGGTTCACAAACAGAGTCTAAGTTTCCCTAGCAACAGACATCAAGTCAGAGCCTGGTCCACCAGGATCTCCTCTGAAGTGAACCCCGAGCTGAGCTCTCCCTGTGTCTTTAATCTCTCCTCTTTTCTAGGCAGAAACTCTTATCTTCACAAACACACACGGGGTCGGGGTCTCTGTGTGGTGCAACTTCCTCAACTTTAACTGTCTTTCCTGTTTTTCTGCTTATCTGTCTGGTACACAATGCACTCTTATGCCATACAAGGCTTAAACTATAGTTAAAGGCTTAAGCATAACCTTCTATTCATCAGAGACATTTCCTTGAACCACTTCCACAATGACTGCACACAGCTCTTTCATGAGCACAGATACAACTTTAACTGCTAACATTCTACAACACACACACACAGTCACTGAGCCAGCCAGAGGACCGGCACCTCACCTGTGTCAGCAGCAGGAAGTCATTGAACAGGAAGCCGTAGAGCTCCTTGCTGCTCTTGGCTTTAAAGAGCTTCCCGCTGTGGAGGAACTTCCGGGGACCCAGACAGTTGGTGACGGAGTTAAACACCAGTTGCTGAAGGACAGAGACAGAAATGTGATTATTTTTCAACAGATTTGTCTATTAAATGTCAAACATTATGATAAATAAGTCTAAAGAGACATCTTCAAATTGATAATTGGTCAGTTTTAATATTCGTCTGTTCTTGTTATTTTATTGCACTCGTTCTATTAAACTGGGTGTTCAGAGCACACATAACAGCATGTTACGACATCATTTGGCTTTAAGTGACTTCAGTATTGTGTGTGAAAGAGTTTCAGTAGTGTGTGTGTGTGTGAGAGCATTTCACTTGTACAGTATGTATGTGAGGTAATTGAGAATATATCTGTTGTCAGTGTATAGATGTTGTGGAGCACACAATGTGTGTGTGTGTGTTTCAGTTACTTCAGACAGGCCTTCACACTGGACGTGAGCCTGAATCCACTCCAGACGATCTGAGTTCTCCTTCTCCCTGACGCCCTCATTCACCTAAACACACACACACACACACACACACACAAAAAATACAATAATTATAAAAGATATGCTGGGTTCACAAAGACTTTCACATACAAACAAACTTTTATCTACATAAACTCAGATATACAGTACATGAATCAAAAGTTTTGCTTTATCACGTGTGATGAACATTTATAACACTTATACTTTTAATTTTAATAATATTTTTGGATTTTCCTAGATATCAGTTATCATAGATAGAGAAAGAAAATGGCAGTGGTAGAAGTTGTAGGGTTGTAATTGCCTTTGACTTAATTTTGAGATGGAAATTATCATATTGTCATATCATCGTATTCTTGCAACGAGCATATCAAAGATTATGTCTGTGTGTGTGTGTGTGTGTGTGTGTGTGTGTGTGTGTGTGTGTGTGTGTGTGTGTGTGTGTGTGTGTTCACCTGTGAGCACAGCTCCTCTGCTTTCTCCAGAGCAGCTTTCAGATGGCTGTTGTCTGGATGTGACTCTGGAGTATTCTCTAAGATCTATAATTGATAACGACAGGCAGGAAAATAAGTAAGAAGGACTCCAAAGGGCATTTGGTAGCATGGATTTAAAGTCTTAACGCATCCCTTAAGATGTGTGTGTGTGTGTGTGTGTCGTACATACGTTCTTGATAATGAGCGGGTAGCGTGTGACTCTCTGCATGGGTTTGAGCAGGAAGCTGGACAGAGGCATCCCCTTACACCTGGGATCCATGGCTAACCTCTGATAGAGACAGCATTAGAAAAACTGAAAACTCATCACAACTCTTCCTAGACTTGAGTGAACTTTTCATTTTTACAAAATACAATTCAAACGAGATCTACAGAGTGCTGGACTAGGGTTAACCCTGTTCCTAATGTCTAAAGTTAAAGTTTAAAGAATGAATGCAGACTGTTGGATCATTTTTATAGAGATTAACTAGCCTGGCTCCGCCCTCCTACGTACTTCCGCTCAATTTTCATTTTCCTTCAGTACTACGTCTGGGTTTGCGGTATATTCTTGGGTTTTCTCCGGCCAAATCTTTATCGATCCAATCAGCGAACAGAGGGAGTGGCTGAGATGACGTTTTGTGCGCTAGTTTGAGTTGTAGTTCCGTAATGGCGGCGGAGAAAGATGCGAGCGAAGCCATTCGGTCCGTTGTGGCAACGCTGCTGAACATCCAGAAGTTAAAACCCGAGCAAGAACAATCTTTGCTGAGTTGTGTTGGTGGCCATGATGTCGTGGCCCTCCTCCCCACGGGGTTTGGGAACAGCTTGATTTTCCAGCTCGCATCGTTAGTGGGGAAGGAGTTAGCTAAGGCGAACGCTAGCGACGCTAAGCCGACGTCACGACCAAACGTTAGCGATTGGTTCTGGCAAATCCAGAGTGGCTGTGGGCAGATCCAATAGTTTTAAACTTCAACAGAGTACCCGCCTTCAAGGAAGTTAATACTTGTCAATGGAGAGTGGCCAGACTCCCTGGACAAATGAAATGGACCAGAGTCTGGTAGGACCAGGCTAATGGACCAGAGTCTGGTAGGACCAGGCTAATGTACCAGAGTCTGGTAGGACCAGGCTAGTGTACCAGAGTCTGGTAGGACCAGGCTAGTGTACCAGAGTCTGGTAGGACCAGGCTTATGTACCAGAGTTTGGTAGGACCAGGCTAATGTACCAGAGTTTGGTAGGACCAGGCTAGAGATTAACTTCAGTTCCTAATGGAACTTCTGTGAAATAAGTCTTCTAATAAAATAAACATACACTTCTTCATCAAATTTTCTTCAACCATTCTGGATATTTGTGTTAAATGCCTGAATAAGAAAGCTTATGGGAGTGCCCAAAGATAGAGATATGTTGGCAAAATGTTGTTAAATGTTTATCACAGATAATTAAAAGTAACAACATTCCACTGAAGGCAAAATTATGCTGCCTGCGTGTGTGTGTGTGTGTGTGTGTATACCTTCAGGAAGTCTTTGATCTCAGGGCTGTCATCAGTTTTCTGCTGAATCAGCGTGGCTCCGTTCAGCTGACATGAGCAGAATCTGAAACATTAACAATGACATTCAGACTCGGCCTGTTTAAAGACAGAAATCAACTGACTCCCTGATTGGCTACAGGTGGGATTACAAGATGACAGACAGAACCTGATGTATGGCTGCATGTGAGGCAGCTGGTTGGTCAGGATGTCACCAATCATCTTCACCGGCATCCGATCACCTGACATCTTCTTCCTCACCCTCAGAGCCCTGCAGGGGGAGAGAGAGAGCGAGAGGGATGATGAGAAGCAGAAAAGCTTTCCATAAATACCACATGCATGCCTGTGCCAAACCTCAATGACTTTCATGTCCTTTATTGACAGGATAGCTTGAAGACAGGAAAGGGGAGAGAGAGGGGGGATAACATGCAGCAAAGGGCCGCGGGTCGGAATCCAACGGGCGGCCGCTGCCAAGGACTCAGCGTAAATGGGGCGCACACTCTACTGGCTGAGCTAGAGGTCGCCCCGACTTTTCTGTACATTAAACCCTCCTGTTGTCCTCGGGTCAAGTCTGACCCCTTTTAAAAGTTTTCTATATCAGAAATGTGGGTTTCTTTCAACAAAATTGCCCAAAAATAACACAGGGTTCAACGCAGCGCTCTTCGCAATTAAAATGTTTAAAAAAAATGTCAAAGAATGTTGAATAAAATGACACAAAAGTGACAAAAGCGCCAAAAACAATGAAAAAAGCGACTAAAGGCATTGAACGCCTAGAAAACATCAGAATAAAGCTTTGAAAAAAGTGTCAAACAAGGCACTAACAATGTTTAAAAAAGCGACAAAAACGTAATCTTTTTTGAAAAAAGCATCGAAATATGGGTCGACAAAAATTTGAAAAAGTGTCAATTTTCTGTTTTGACCCGGGACGACAATACGAGGGTTAAAGAAAAAAGTACATCATTCTGTTTTTAGGTTGGGCAGTAAGGCAAAAAAAGTAGGACACTGGTTTATTTTTCAGTGACAAGCATCATTCAAAGCAACTGCAAGTTTTGCTAGGAAATTGTAATCTTCAAATTAAAATAGCTTCCAATCCAATTACTGTCTTCAATGCATATCAGATGCAAATATCTTCATGTCTAACTCCATCTACTGTTTGCCTGGGTGCATGAGTGTGTAATACTGGCACGTGAACATTTCTCTTTACTTGAGCAGTTTGATATTGCACATGATGAGCTCCTTCCAGTTGACGAAGATCATGGCCACTTCCTTCTCCGTCAGCAGCTCGCAATCCAACAAAGGTTTGTGGAAGATCTAAAACACACACACACACACACACACACACAGAAACATTACAACTTTTACCAATATTAATCAAAACCCAGGCATTACTATAAGTACAATTTTCACATTTTGTATTTTATTTGAAAATCAGTTTGCTACTTCAAATTCCACAACAGAAAATCCATCATTTAGTATTTGTTCTTAATAAGGACGGTAACTTCTTGTGTAAATTTAGCTTGTGTGTCTTAGTTCTGAACCACTGCACTTTCCGTCTCTATATAGGCATGCATGACCGAGTTAACGCTGCCCTCGGCCCTCTCGCTTCGCACACTTTATAGCAGCTACATTTATGAGCAAGACGTAACCCTGAGAGAAACTGTGAACTTTAATTCCCAGAAGGCCTCTGAACTGCTCACATAAAGCTTCAGTTTCCAAATCCAACTGCCTTTGCTAGCTTTGTCAGATAAAAAATAATAGGACGAGAGAGACAGCTACAAATAAAACCATTTGATTGTTGACGTAGTTTGTGGTAGTCATACCAGTAGTTTTGTTTGAGCAACTGGGTTCAACCAAAGTTGCCTTTCAAAGTCCTATATGACATCAGTACTTATAAGCCAAAAAAGTCAGCAATAATGTAATGGCAAAACCTAAACTATCTCTCCTGATACATTCAGTTTTCACATTTGGCCAACATAAAGCCCTAAAAAAGTCAGCAGAAATGTTCCTTAGCCAGCATAGAATTAAGCAAATCAAGCAAAGCAATGCATTCTGATTACATTTATTAAAGTAGGCTACCCGACTACACACTACCACAACAACCTGTTTCACAGGCCTGAATATGTGTGGGAATTTCTGAGTTTCAAAGTAGGCAAAATCTGCCAAATACTGCGCTGAGTGTCGCAGAGTTGCGATTTGAAAACAGATTTCCATGTTTTTGGTTTGGCGCACAACTAGGTGAGCCAAAATGTATTGTGAATCTTAACCCTTATGTTGTCACAGTTATTTTTATATTTGAAATATGAGATGTTGAAAAAGGCGCGTATAATGTCAGAAGAAGTGATAGGAACATCTGAAAAAGTTACAGAAATGTCTGAAAAAGTGACAGAAATGTCTGGAAAAGTGACAGAAATGTCTGAAAAAGCGATCAAAATTTATAAAAAAGCAAATGTTGAAAAAAAACCACAAATACGTGGAGATAGGGACAACTAAAGTGTTTTTTTTCATGGCCGACGGGAAGACAACACAAGGGTTAATTGTTAGGCGGGTCTGATCCAAATTTGCGAGGGGCCGGGTTTGGCCCTCGGGCCCTGAGTTTGACGCGCGCGCTCTGCCGTGTGTTTACCTCTGTGACGAGCTGCAGATCGTTGACGTAGTTCTCCTCGGTGACGATGAGCTCGTGGATGTAGCCCTGCCTCTTCCTCTCCATGGGACTCAGCATGTCCAGCAGGTGGAGGTCAGCGCACCCTGGAACACAAATGTCGCACATACAGCTGTCAATCAAACATCCTGACACATGGGAGCAGGAAAAAAAACAGCACCTATTATACCTCTATTAATACATTACCAAGAAATACATACCTGGGATCAACAAACAGGAAGGGGGGCTAACAGTGGAACGCGCTGGAGGAGAGTTTGAGTCAAAAGTCGGTAATGTGAGTCCGTGTTGTGTACGTGAATCCGTGTTCTGTGTATGTCTGTCATTTAGATGTCCAAAATGTGTGTATGTAGAGATTAAAGAGAAATCTCTATTAAAAGTTTATATTTATGACATTTTACATTTGAACATTATACCTAAACAAGGAAGATGCCTAATGGCGCTTTTGTATTGACTGTAGATCTTGGATATCAGGATATTAGCATTAACATAACACTCACCAACAGTGTATTTATGAAGATATTTACATTACATTTCATTTAGAAGATGTTTTTATCTATGCTACATTTTTGTTACCTAAAATTGCAGCTCTTTTTTCACTTTATGTTTTTTTTTTAACATTAATATGAGTTCCCCCAGCCTGCCTATGGTCCCTCAGTGGCTAGAAATGGTGATAGGTGTAAACCGAGCCCTGGGTATCCTGCTGTCTTTGAGAAAATGAAAGCTCAGATGGGCCAATCAGGAATCTTCTCCTTATGAGGTCATAAGGTGCAAGGTTACCTCCCCTTTCTCTGCTTTGCCCACCCAGAGAATTTGGCCCACCCATGAGAGAGAGAGAGAAATCATGGCTTGCAAACAAGCAAAGCATGGCAGTTGGTCAAGGCCACACCTCCACACCTACACCCCACCCCACCCCCTCTCCTCCTCAATAGCTACAGACACAGAAATGGCACATCCTAAGGAAAGCTCATTGTGGGACTGGCTCTAGTGGCTGTAATTCTGCACCAAGGCTGAATTTCGCGAGAGACTTCAGATACAGTATTAGGGAACCACTAAGGTCTATATAAGAGAGACTTCAGATACAGTATTAGGGGACCACTAAGGTCTATATAAAAGAGACATCAGATACAGTATTAGGGGACCACTAAGGTCTATATAAGAGACTTCAGATGCAGTATTAGGGGACCACTAAGGTCTATATAAAAGAGACTTCAGATACAGTATTAGGGGACCACTAAGGTCTATATAAAAGAGACTTCAGATACAGTATTAGGGGACCACTAAGGTCTATATAAAAGAGACTTCAGATACAGTATTAGGGGACCACTAAGGTCTATATAAGAAAGATACAGTATTAGGGGACCACTAAGGTCTATATAAAAGAGACTTCAGATACAGTATTAGGGGACCACTAAGGTCTATATAAGAGACTTCAGATACAGTATTAGGGGACCACTAAGGTCTATATAAAAGAGACTTCAGATACAGTATTAGGGGACCACTAAGGTCTATATAAAAGATACTTCAGATACAGTATTAGGGGACCACTAAGGTCTATATAAAAGAGACTTCAGATACAGTATTAGGGGACCAATAAGGTCTATATAAAAGAGACTTCAGATACAGTATTAGGGGACCACTAAGGTCTAGATAAAAGCATTTTACAAGCAGCATGTCATGGGACCTTTAAACTAAGATGTGCTTGGGCTGTGCAGTAGTTACACTATTAATAGCTTGCAAAATCTATAGCATAACACTGTAGATGTTCAGTACTTTTGGACAAAAGTTGTATTCACTGAAGATGTAGTTGTGCTAGTACGATTTCGACATAACAAGCAGACAGACACACAGCCATGCTATTTATAAAATGTCCTGTTTATATTTAAGCCTTTTTAGCTGAAAACAGCTGCAGAGATACTTAATCAAAATATTGATTACTGTAGCTTAAAGTTAAAGTTATACGGCTCACTGTTAACAAACTTAATATACAATGAAGTGAAAATGTATAAATGTATTTTAGGAGAACTATTTCAAATGTTTGTTTAAAAAAAACGTAATTGTAATCGTAAAATTCAATGTTTTGTTGACAATCGACAAACACCAATTTCACAGAACGCTTCCTTAAGTTTAAGACAGATACCTTTGTGTGTGTGTGTGTGTGTGTGTGAGAGACAGTAACAAGGCCAGTCGACTGCAGTCTGTCTAAGACCATTTAATCATCAGGACCAGTCAGATTAACGGCTTCATCAACATCTCCACCAATAAAACCTCAGGACATTTGTTTTTTTACTATCAACGCTATGCTAACATTCTGTACATTTCATTCATTCATTCATTCATTCCAGTATCCTTATCGTTCCTTTGTGTATCCATCTGACCATTCATGTCCATAAAATTGCGCATTCATGCTTTATTTTCATTCGCTCACTGGCGCCAAGTGCAGTGCGTTTACATTTGGCTGTTAATCCATTTGTCCATTCATCAGAGTTGGTATTTATAATTCATATGAAGCATCAACCATTACCATTCATTAGATTAACTACAGATCATACAGAGCTTTGATTTCTTTTAGACTAGACCAGAGCCATGCTTCAGAGCAGAGTTGAGCAAAGTGTGTGTTCTGTTAAAAATGGAAATAAAATACATAAATGTTATGTGCTGCTTCCACCTGCGGCACATTGAGTTCCCAAAATGATGTAAACTTAATGCTAATAGGGACCAAAAATGGCTGCAGATGGGAGGGTTAGCATGTAGTAACAGGCAGAGATATATTTATAAGAAGTGTAATATGGACCCAGCTGGTGTGGAACATGGCTCTGGTCCAGGTGGGTCTTTGTTCTAACCTAAAATACTCACTCTGACTGTGAGAAGTCTCGACCATAGGTTATTCCAAACTGACAAAAACTCTCCCGGAGACCCCGAAAACCAGGATCTGCTCATACATCTGTCCCGTGTGGACCCAAAACCAAAAACCCAAATCCGGGCCTCCGACCTCAGTTTGTTTAACAACCGATGGTCTTTGACTCATCACCCAATCAGAGACCTTCCCCTCTAATACTGACATACTTGAGGAGCCAATGGGATCCAAGCAGGTTCATAATAATAATAATAACAACTCTATTGCTTGTTGTATAAAAAGTTGCGTAGATCAATAATTGTTTCATTCGTTGTTGTTTTTTGTTTCTGAGAGTAAACATTAAAATCACAATACTATCATCTGGATAAACAAAAAAAAAACAACAACATTACAAATCTGATATGGCAACCACTATAACACTAGTCTGTTGCTATGGGAGCAAATAGAGGCGCGGTTCTGTTGCTGTTGGAAGTGGAAAAGATAGGTCACCATAGTAACAGGTAATATATATATATATTATTTGAAAGTGAGGCTTTGTTGTCTGCCAGTTTGTTTGACACAGAGCTGTTAATCAGTGATATGATAAAATATCCTTGCTGTTGGCAGAAACCGCGTATCTCCACATTTTTAAATTTTAATTTCATAAATCAATGCTATCGATCACCCTTTACATCTATCTGTGGCTTTTACAAATACTTAAACAGTGACGAGGCGATTTTGTCTGAGGTAAAAAGCTCACAAAAATATTTTCAAATTAGCCTTTTTCATTTGCTGAAAAACACTTTGGGACCAGGGCTGCAACCAACGATTATTTTCATAGCCGAATAATCTGTCGATTATTTAATCAATCAATCAATTAGTTGTTTGGTTCTATAAAAAGTCAGCCCAAGATAACGTCACAGACGAGTGAAGAAACTAGAAAATATTCACATTTTAGAAGCTGGAATCTTTTTTTCATAAAAAAATGACTCAAATCGATAAATCAATTAATATTTGCAGCTCTATTCGGGACAAAGAAGGCTTTACCCGACAGCAACGATATGATATATGGTGTTTTATGGACATGGAGCAGTGCTGTAAAGATCTATTTAAGCTAACGACATTTGAGGCAAAGAACACGGCTGCTAAAAAAACAAACAAATCAGAGTTATGAACTGAATGTAATGGAACTGGTTGTCGGAAACAGCTACAGTCCTGGGCCTCAGAGTTTAACATTTCACAGGTTTCACTGTCCCAGCCTTAATATCTCCTAGGGGTGAAGGGATCGTGCATGGGTTGATACAGTAGGTTTGGCAGTGCAGGGGGAAGCAAAATTAAAATCAGCTTTTTTGTGCATGAAGTATGGTGACAACAAGCTCAAATACTTTTAAAAAGGTGCATCACAGTGTGGAAAATTCAAAGAGGTAAAGCTCAAATGACTTCAAAATAACACTAGTTTGGGAAATTGAGCCACAACTAAAAACAGCTGAGCTATTCAAAGGAATAGTTTTTTGGGAAATATACTTAATCGCTTTCTTACCGAGTGTGAGATGAGAAGAGCAATACCAATGCCCGTTACGTATAGAGCTAGAGCCAGAGCCTGAAGCCGACTAGCTTAGCATAGCATAAAAACTGGAGGCAGGGCGAAACAGCTCACCTGGCTCTTTCAAGAGCTCCAAAATAATCCAACCAAACCAACACCTGAAATGCTTACAACTGAACAAGTCAGATTTTGTTTGTTTCATCCGTTTCATCCACAAACAGAAATGTAAAAACAAGTTGTAGTTCAGAAGCTGGCTTTAGAGGTTGTTTTTTTTAGGTGGATTTGGAGCCAGGCTAGTTGTTTCATGCTAAGCCAATCAGCCCCCGACTCTAGCTTCATACTTAACAGACAGACATGAGAGTGGTATTGATTTTCTCTCATCAAGAGAGCAAATAAATGCATTTGTCGAAATATTCCTTTGACTGGAATGATTCAAAGATCGGACGGCCATGAGCAAGTTTTTTTTTTTTATGACAAATCATTTCACCCCTACATATTTAGTACCAAATCTGTCTTGTGTGTTCATGTCCATCATCCTGGCCCTCAACAGTGTGACATCATCTCATCACCATAGCAACAGACAAAAAAATAAACATGTAAACAAAAATAACAACAACGGATCAGTTAAAGTTAATACATATTCAAAATGTTAAACTACAACGGATAAAAACATTACCACTGTGTCTGAGTGTGAACGAGAGATGTGTGTTTGTGTGTGTGTGTGTGTGTGTGCGTGCAATCTGTTCACACTGTTTCAGGTCACGTGCACACTCCAAACTCTCTGTACCGTGCTGCATTTTGTGTGTGTGCGTGTAATTTGGTTAGCTAGAATGCTAAGCAGTTAGAGCATGGCTTTCCATTTCTAGCCCTGAGCTACCGGGCTGATTCCCATTCCAGCTGCTCGCTCCCTTCTATGCCTCCTTGCCTCCTTTCCTAGCAGAGAAAGAGAGGACAAACTAATAGACTAACTGGAAAAACCATAGAAGGGAGCTGCATCCTGGGTTGAAACTTAGCACTCACTGCTCTGGGAAGCGTCTCAATACTGCCTCATTTCCTCTCCCCTCCATTACTTCATCTCCTTTTTGAGTTGGGGGGGAAAAAAGAAGAAGGGAAGAGGAGGGAGGAGTCTTTGGCATTGAGGAGAGGAGAGGGGAAGAGAAGTGAGGTGAGGAGAGGAGAATTTAACATTGAGACTTGTCCTCCAGCAGATAGTGGGTCTTTCTGAGAAGCTGTGGGAAGGGAGGGGTTAGTAAGGGCATGGGGTAGAGCCAGCGCTTTTGATTGACAGGTGAACAAAGCTGCTGAACCAATGGGAGCGAGGTAAAACAAAAACAAAAAAAAATAGAAATTAAGAAAAAAACCAGGAGGGAGCGGGATGAGCTGAGTTACTGATTCTAATGACAGAATCTCCCATTAAGCCACAAAATGACCCACTATCCACTGTACCACGCTAAGATAGGGCTGTGTGTATGAATATATATATGTTAATGTGTGAGTGGATTTGTGTGTGTGTGTGTGTGTGTGTGTGTGAGTGTGTGTGTATACAGTCACTGTGATCCAGTCAAAAACATGTTCATTAGTCCAATCTGGGAGAAAGGAGCTCAATAGTCTCGTCCCCTCTTTTTGCTCTCCTTCAATCTCCTCTTTTCCCTCCTTATCTAAACACCTTCAGACTGATAAAACAGAAAGAAAAGAAGAAGAAAAAAAAAAGATGGAGGAGGAGAAGAGAAGAACAAAGCTGGAGAGGAGTTCTGACTATTGAGCTCCCTTCTGTTGAACAGTGCTGTTTGGAGCCAGAGCCTTAGATAAACAGAGTTTGGCCAAGTCCAGTCAGAGCCATGCATAGACAGAGTTCTCGCCACCACTGGGCATTTTAACGTTACAGTCTGTCTGTCTGTCTGTCTGTCTGTCTGTCTGTCTGTCTGTCTCTCTCTCTCTCTCTCTCTCTCTGGCTTCTATTGGTGAAGAGTCGCCATGACCTCTTGCTGCTGTCCCATTGGTTGAGTGGCCTAGTGGGCGTGGCCTAGTGGGTCTCTTTGAGGGCTTTGAGGAGAGGGGGGTTCTGGGTAATGATATGATCCTAGAGAGAGGACGACAACAACAACATCAACAAAAACAACTAAACAAAAACAACAACAACAACAACAACAACCAATCGGGTGCTAGGTGGGTGGAGCGTGCAGCAAGACAGAGAGTGTGGAGCTGTGGTCTAACCTAGCATAGAAATAGAGGATCTAGAACGAGCACCAGCAGCAGCAAGCAGTGTGACGGAGCTTCTATCTGCAGACAGCTGTTGTCTACTAAAGAATTTGTAATGGACAGACTGTATACGTCCCATATGTGAGGCTAATACGATATTAAAATTTGGGAGTTTAAATTATCAAAGCATTATCTTCTTTTTTTTTTACATCAACATATTATGAAACAAACATTTTGGTAAAAAACACTTGTTTTAAAGGCTGAGATATGTATGAACAGGACATTTTATAGTTAAGGGTCCCATGACATGCTGCTTTTTGGATGCTTTTATATAGGCCTTGGTGGTCCCCTAATACTGTATCTGAAGTCTCTTTTATATAGACCTTAGTGGTCCCCTAATACTTTATCTGAAGTCTCTTTTATATAGACCTTAGTGGTCCCCTAATACTGTATCTGAAGTCTCTTTTATATAGACCTTAGTGGTCCCTTAATACTGTATCTGAAGTCTATTTATATAGACCTTAGTGGTCCCCTAATACTGTATCTGAAGTCTCTTTTATATAGGCCTTAGTGGTCCCCTAATACTGTATCTGAAGTCTCTTTTATATAGGCCTTAGTGGTCCCCTAATACTGTATCTGAAGTCTCTTTTATATAGACCTTAGTGGTCCCCTAATACTGTATCTGAAGTCTCTTTTATATAGACCTTAGTGGTCCCCTAATACTGTATCTGAAGTCTCTTTTATATAGACCTTAGTGGTCCCCTAATACTGTATCTGAAGTCTCTTTTATATAGACCTTAGTGGTCCCCTAATACTGTATCTGAAGTCTCTTTCCCGAAATTCAGCCTTGGTGCAGAATTACAGCCACTAGAGCCAGTCCCACAATGAGCTTTCCTTAGGATGTGCCATTTCTGTGTCTGTAGCTTTTAATGGTATTGAGGAGGAGAGGGGGGGGAGGGGCAAGGTGCAGGGTGGGGGTGTGGCCTTGACCAACTGCCATGCTTTGCTTATTTTCAAGCCATGATGTCTCTCTCTTTCTCATGGGTGGGCCAAATGCTCTGTGCGGGCAAAGCAGAGAAAGGGGAGGTAACCTTGCTCCTTATGACCTCATAAGGAGAAGATTCCTGATTGGCCCATCTGAGCTTTCATTTTCTCAAAGTCAGAGCAGGATACCCAGGGCACGGTTTACACCGATCGCCATTTCTAGACACTGGGGGACCATAGGCAGGCTGGGGGAACGCATATTAATGTAAAAAAAACTCATAAAGTGACATTTTCATGCCATGGGACCTTTAAAAAATAAACTTGTCAGAGCTCTCTTATATAAATATAGAAAGGCAAGAATGTATTTGGCATTTCTGTGCTGAGATTTATGGTTTCCTGCAAATACTGATATAACTGTGATCAGGCCATACTGTATGTAACACAAAATGTCATATGTCGACAGATGATGTTGCAGTACTCAGACTTTGTGTACACGACATAGATATGTTAAGATTTGTATATAAGAATCGGCCATTTTGTTTTTCTACATTATATGCGTACGGTGTTATAAAACTGGAGCATTTTATTTAATTAAAGAACTCAATTCATTTATGAAATACCTAAATTACTTGGGTTGGAGCCAATTATTTAATCAAACGTCCAATAAGGAAAAACATGTGTTGTGTTTTCTATAAGCTTGTAATGCTTGGTTGATTATTGGTCACCAATGTGAACCATGGCTGATTAAGGAAAAGAAATCCAATCTGTGTCGTTGCTTCTCCACTGTTTATATGATGTTCCCATCACATGGAATCATTTTTTTTTAAACGTATCCAACCGGGGATGGTTTGTTAGGGCTGGGTGACATGGCTGAAATCAACATCACAACATTTGTAAGAATATTGTCCCTGTATGGATGGATATTATAATTAGCTGTGGAATGTAACCAAGTACATTTACTCAAGTACTGTACTTAAGTACAAACTTGAGGTACAGTACTTTTACTTGAGTCTTTTCATGCCACTTTTGTTCTTCTACTCCGCTACATTTCAGAGAGAAATATTGTACTTTTTACTCCACTGCGTTTATCTGACAGCTTTAGTTACTAGTTACTTTACAGATAAAGATTATTGCACACAAAACACATGTGGTTTATAAAATACGATGTTTTATTATGAATAAAAACTACACAATATACAGGCCTACAAGTACAGCTGAAATGATTACCCTAATAAACACTTCAGTTCATTGATACAACTGCTTTGATCGTTTCCAGTTTATAAAATGTAAGCTTTTTTCTGCATTCAGTACTTTTCCTTTTAATACTTTAAGTACATTTACCTGATGATACTTACAGACTTTTACTTAAGTAATATTTTTAATGCAGGACTTTTACTTGTAGCAGAGTATTTTTTTTACAGTGTGGTATTAGTTCTTTTACTTAAGTAAAGGATGTGAATACTTCTTCTACCGCTTATAATTAGTGTGTTTTTATAATTTTGGCTGAGTTGGGCTAAAAATATCCACCCAGCTAGTCAAAATACTGACATCAGTCCAGGTTTACTGCCAGCTCTAGAAACTCTAATTCTATGGTGGATCATGCTGAAAGGACACATGCGGGAAGAGGGGAAACACTTTTACACTGATGCGTGGCAAATAAACACACACACATGCATGCACATACGCGCCATGCAAACACACACAAACACCACCCAGAGGCGTTGCATGATTGGGAGGTTATCAAAGAGGCCCAAAGGAGTGTCGAGGTGAAGGGTCAAAGGTCAAACCAATCCAGGGTCAAACACTGAGAGAGGGACAGCATCTCCACACCTGGCTCTGGGGTGTGTGTGTGTGTGTGTGTGAGGGAGAGAGTGTGTGTGTAAGTGTGACTGTGTGCGAGTGTTACACTACTTTGTATTCCCATTGAGAGTATGTCAATATGTTATTTTTAGTATATTGTGTGTGTGTTCACGTGAGATTATGTGTGTGTGTGTGTGTCTGCGTGTACTCACACTGCGTGCTTGGGTCGGTATCCGTGGTGAGTTTGACGTAGTTGCTGGGAAACAGACCCTCCCGCCCGTTGAGCTCTCCTTTCCACCAATCACAGTCGTCTTTGTTGAGCACCGTGATCACCTGACCCTTCAGGAAGGCCAGCTCGTCGTCGTTCTGGGCCACGTAGTCGTACATGCCGATCACCTGACACACAGCTTCAGGACCAGAGACACACATTAAGGACAGGATGTCAAACCTTTGACCGTTACAGAGACTATTTCCTCTTTTATTATGAAACGATGCGTTTCTTTTTCTAGCGTCCAGATATCTTTTAATCTACACATGAGACACATACACAGATGGTATACATGTATAAACTCATCTATTCACCTATAAAGCTTGTAGTTGTGTTCATGTATCTTTTTTTTCCTCAATCAAAAAATTGGTGGCTATGTAAATGTCATTAGGTCCAGAAAATACTCTATGCCAACTTTCATGTAAGTTGCACAAACGTACCACTTTTAGTGACTAAAGGTACAGTGTTCCCCCTAGATCAACTGTCTTGGCGGGGAGGTGAGGACAGGTGTGGGGACGGGATGTGGCTTATTTAGCTGTTATTTGAATTATATAACAGCTAATAAGTAAGCTAATCAATTTTGGAAATTCACCAAATTGATAAAGAAAAAAATGCTTGATTTTGAGTCTGTAGTCAGAGTAGTCCTTAACTGAAAGTTATCAGTCTTTGTCAGTTTCTTTTCCAGCAATTCTAAATCAAAGAATAAAGTAATTTCCTTCACAATGTAGTGGGATTTCTTAGTTTATAAGGGACACAGGTAACATGTTTATACTTCCTGTGACTATGATCCAATTAATCTTATTTCCACGTATTTTGTATATACTCTGTGCCGCCCCTCTAATATAATGTTAGGGGAAACACGACAACACATTCCAAATATTTGCAATGATTTTAATAATAGACCACAACTTTCTCAAAAATTGAAAAACAACTACTTTCCCACAAATGATGGTATAGAATATGCATTATTGTAATTACTGAATATGCAGTAAGTCATTTAGTTCTGCCACCATATTGTGCAAGTAGTTTCAGGACTTTAAAGGCACAGTACGTGTATTTATTCGTGAGTGTACCTGTATGAGTACCTGTGCTGGCAGGAGCCAGTTTCGGAGGGGTGGGCTCTGTGGGTGTCGTCTTGCTGGTGCTGGGACTGAGCAGCTTCACATAGTTGGCCGGAAACCAACCTATCTGGCGTTTCTTCCCCCGGGCCTGAACCAATCAGAACACAGCGTGTTATTAGTCATGAATTGCAAACAGAGTCTAGATTCCTAGAAGTAAATATTTCATTTTCTCAAAGGCAGAGCAGGATACCCAGGGCTCGGTTTACACCTATCGCCATTTCTAGCCACTGGGGGACCATAGGCAGGCTGGGGAAATGCATATTAATGTTAAAAAACCTTTTCACCCCATGGGACCTTTAACAAAATCAAGAATTAGAATTTTACTTAATGATTCATTTAAAGAACAACTGAATATCCTCAAAATAGTTAGGAGTCTGCTTGTACGTACAGTATGTTACAACTGATGTTTAGTAAAACTAAACTGGATTAGGTGAGAGGCTCAAGGTTACTGACCTCACGGATCTGTTTTCTCTACCTTATTATTTCTTTTAATGCAAGGTCAACATGATGATCATTTCTTTGCGTATATTAAGAGTGTGTGCTTGTGTACCTGGAGCTCACCCTCCCACCAGCCCCCCGGGTTCTTTTTTCTGATGAGGATGAGCTGTCCTGGAGCTAAGGTCAGCTGCTCTGCACCGGTAGCACTGTAGGGGGCGATCACCTGAGCGATCTCTGATGGACAAAGAGACAGACGACAAGAAGAAGAGGAGATATGTGATGTAAGTGTTGATATCGGTTTTGATTAACCAAACAACTATTGACTTCAGCTACAAATTTATATTTCAAGAAAAGATCAAAGAAGGAGAGAGCGATATTACAGAGTAACTGAAAGCTCACCTGGTTTCTTTCCCAGGCTGCCTGTCTTCCCTGCTGGTCCGAAAGACTGGAGACAACGTTTAAATAACAATCATTACAAATATTTCCATTGTTGGGTGTAAAAACTTAAAAAGACACACCTATGGTTCTGGTACATCCTCATACGTTCTGAGGGAAATCTCACCTCTGAGTCTCGTGGCTTGACATAATTTGAAGGGAAGACTCCAGTCTTGCCCCCGACCATGCCCGTCCACCAGTCCCCTTCTTTCCTGGTCACCATGACGACGTCTCCTTGCTGGAAACTCAGGTCCCCCTGTTCACTGCTCTCGTAGGTGTACATGGCCACGTACTCTGTACACATGCATGTGGAGTCAACGGCAATTACTCACCTGACTTCTCAAAAGGTGTATATTCACGTTTGTGCTTACCTTCTCCAGACTCGAAAGGTTTTGTTGGGGAAGGGGAGGGGCGTTTTCCATTGGGTGGGCTTTCTGATACTCCAGACTCACTAGACACAAGGAAGAAAAACATTCTTTAAACTGTAGATCAAATTAAAAAAATGTACAGTATTATTTATTATTTTGTAAGTTTTGTATGAAGCCCATGTTGCCATTCAAAACGATATGTAAGCAAGTACTGTTGTACTAATATAAAAAAAAACATCCTCGGTATGATGAGTCTCTTCATGCAACTTCTTCAAAAGGGCATTTTTCACTCTTAAGTGAGCCATTTAAGATTATTTAATTTTTGCTCAGACAAGCCGCTAGAGAGCCTACAGCCAACCAGAATATCAGCAGTCCAATCATCTCTGGTGTGGAGTCTAAAAGGTTCTGTCTAAGGATCTGTAGCAGCACTCCAGCTAAAAAGGATTAAATGATGCGAGATGTAGCAAAAACTGAGACCAAGCTGCGAAAATAGATACAATCTTACAAGTTCTAAATCCAAAAGCCAACCAATGTTTAGCGAGGTTGAAGCAGGAGTAACATGATCCTGTGTGCTGCCAGTAACCTGTCAGCGTTCTGACTCGGTGCAACATTTTAACCCACCTAGTGTTTTTGCTGCGTGCTGTGGCACTAGGGGGAGGCGTCATGGTGGCGGAGATTAGCTTGACGTAACTTTTGGGGAACCAGCCTCTCTGTCCGGTCTGCAGTTCACCTAGCCACCACATGTCCTGCTGCTCCAACACGGTTATTATCTGCATTAACAGGAATACTATTAGTTCTATTCAGTTAAACAAAATGTTCCCACTCAGAAAATATGGCTCGCACAAAAAGGTTACAATAAAAACACACAAATGCCAAATAAAGACAGAAGAAAGATGCAGATTGATTAACAAAAAATACAAGGGTCAATAACTCAAAAGAGTGCAATGTACAGAATCTATATGGGAGAATGCTCCTCTACCTCGTTTTTGTTGAAGTTGAGGTGGTTGTCCTTCTTCGCTCTCCAGGGATACAAGGCCTGAGCCTGCAGACCCTCGACCTTCTCCCCCTGACAAACAGTGAACAACAGTCATAAGTAGGGCTGTGTATTGGCAAGAATCTGGCGATACGATACGTATCACGATACATGGGTCACGATTCAATATATTGCAATGTATTTCGATACTGTGCGTAAAGCGATATATTGGGAATTTTTTTTAAGTATAATTTTAGAAAAACATATTTAAAAAAAAAAAGACTTGATGTTCATAAAAGTCAAAGAAGTTTACTTTTGGTAAACAATTCAGTACACAGATTGTGGTTCCCAGGTTCTTAGTGAGCTAATGTTTATATGCTAAAGTAGGCCAAAGTTCAGCCATAGCTACGTTGTTAGCTTCTAGCAAAAAGTCAGGCACTGCTAGGCACTGTTAGGCAAGGACACTAGTGGTGTGTCTCAGCATAGCCATCTAGCGGTAGGGGGTTTAAACACAACATAAGCGTGAACCACTGTTTTACATGAATATTTTTGAACGCTTACATTTATTTTTATTTTTTATTATTTTTTAATAATAATAATAAAAAAAAATCGATATTGCCTTTTTGAAAATCTATACAGTATTGCTAAATAAAATATCGCGATACTCAAGTGTATTGATTTTTACTTACACCCCTAGTCATAAATCAGTTCAGACATTCATGTACAAAGACAGCAGCAACTGATGGATCTTATGAAGACCAAGGTTGTCGGCGAGGAAGACTACTTCATTTTCTATCTGAACCCAATCTGAGGGCCCAGTTTGAGAGAAATCCATCCAATTGAGATTCAGGACTAGAAGTTCCGTTACCTGTCCCAGCACAGGAGAAGGAGAGGAGCCCGTCGTCAGGGTAGCAGGTGTGAAGGCGGAGCGTTGCCGTAGCTGCGCTGAGGGAACACTGAGCGAAGGATTCTGACTGGTTGAAGAGGTCGGCCACGCGTCCCATCCCTCGCTGTCTGATTGACTGGCTGTGTTGGTGGGCCACCTGGAAATGTAAGCAAGCAGACCACCCCTGTATAAGTTGGGGCACTAAAGGTACAGCATGTGGTTGAAAATTATGGGTTGGACATCAGACATTATGCAAGAAAATAGCAGCTTTGTAACGGACCTGCTAATAAACCAGTCAATGGGACGGAATGAATGAATTAATGAATTTTCCAAACAGTTTGTTTTTCTTTCTAATTAATTTGTTCAAGTCTTTTGCCAGTGGTGTTAGTTTCTAATATTCTGTCCTTAGATGCACCATTGAAGCCAAAATTGGCTCTTATAATAATGCCACCCAGCAGGACTTACGTGGTGCTGAAGTCAGCCCAGTTACTGTTGGCAGAGGACGTGGAGGAGGAGGAGGTCTGTCCAGGTGCGGGGGGAGGCGTGGATAACGGCTGCTTGGCTGAGGGGGGTGTGGCTGAGGCTGTGGCACGCAGGCTGATTGGTGCTTCACTGTCGGGTATCCGTTCAGCGTAATTAGCTGGGAACCAGCCGGTACGGCCCCTCAGCTCTCCTCCCAGCCAACCGGGTTCACCTGTTTGGGATTCATCCACCTATCAGAGCAGAGGGGCGGGATTAAGATGCCGTTGAAGCATGTAAACACACAGAGATGTGTGTGTGTGTGTGTGTGTGTGTGTGTGTGTGTGTGTGTGTGTGTTTAGATTCATGGTAGAAGAGATCAGTGGTGTAAACAACAACAACAGCCTCAACAGCAGCAGTTGTTCAGAGATGAATTCCAGGAAGTAGAATTACCAAAGTAGTGGATGACCGAGTGAGACAAATGACAAATAACATACGAACTTGATAACGTGACATTTGTAACCGTTAATGTTGTGTTCAGATTTTTGTTTTCAAAAAGGTGCTTATAATGAACAAGAACTTATTACCTGTGTAACTCAAAAATAATTCTACTTCTATAAATAACCTCATATTAAAACCTGTGGCTGTCCCCTTCACTGCAAATTAAAAAATATATTTACTTTCTTATTTTTTGTTGTAAAAGGCAGGTTTATTTAGAGAGACATTGATGGTAATAAAACATATTTTTTATGTATTTAAGTGGGGTTTTTTTTGTAAGTGAAGTATTGCAAAGCATCGCAGTCACAGTTAAGCGGATTTATAACTTTTCATATTAACCATAAAAATCAAGCATAACAACATTTATAGATCTGATTAGAGTGATTTGGTTAAAAACAAAAAGAGCCAAAGACATTCATCCACTGGCAAATGAATGAACACTGAGACGGCATGAGATGAACCAATGACAGCAAGAGTTCAAATGAAAGCTGGCTTGTGATTGGTGGAGTCACAACACTGGGCGGGGGCAAGAACTTACCCATTCCCCCTTCACCTTCAGTTTGCACAGCAGAGGAGAGAGGAAAGAGTTAATACAAACTTACACACACACACACACACACACACACACACACACACACACACACACACACACACACACACACACACACACACACACACACACACACACACACACACACACACACACATTCAGACCACACAAATACACTCAGCCAAAGAAAAAGAAAAAAAGAAGCACATATACAAACTGAAGCTTTAACACAAAAACACACACAAACACATACAGTAAATACTACTTCATGTATGTAAGGCCTTTGTTTATGTGTTTTGAGCACCATTATCCTCTTGTGTTCACGTGTGGCTCAAGAATTCAAGTGTATGTAAGTTGTGTGCGTACCACATACCATGATTACATCTCCGGGAGCGATACTAATCTCATCATGGCTGCGAGCATCAAATGGATATAGAGCCCTGTAGTAGACCACCTTCACTGGCTGCTGATGCTGGTCAAAGCTAGTCACTGGTGCCTTCTGGTCAAACAGACTGGGTACCGGAGCCTTCTCTACTGAAAACAAACAGAGAAACTAAAAATAAATTAAACAGACTAGTATTTATGATTACTGTCTCCTGCTGGTCAAACCTTGAGACAACATATATATAGACTCTTTGGTGAAGCAGGCTTTGGATTTGTGTCCAAAACGTCATAGATCATAATATAAAGGACATAATGCTGCTTGTTCCTGAGAGATTACCATACTGTTAGTTCAGCATATTTAGAGAAAAGTGTGCTGGAGGTGGTTTCTTCCTTTATGGATTACAGATTTTTCTGCCAATGCCAATCAACTACCCCCAGAAGCGTTAGTTGAGCTTTACTTTTAAAATCCGATCTTTGCCTCTAAATGTGTCCTAAATGTCCTTAATTCTGCTTAAACTCTGCTAGAAACTATGGATTTAAGTTTTTCGCCGCTGCCGCACTAGCGCAATTCCTCTTAGTGTGGTCTTGAACTACTCTAATCTGTAAAGTGTCCTGAGATAACTTCTGTTATGATTTGACACTATAAATAAAATGTAATTGAAATGAAGATGCCACTTCAGGTACATGCATTTAGGTCCATGTAATGGCATTAAACACAGCTGACCACCACACCAATTCATGTTTTTGATTTGGATCTCATTTTGTCACTTGTGCGCTCTTTCGTGCAGTCTATATAGGCTCTGACACACCAACCCGACGGCCGACCTTCGGCAGAAAAGGCAGTCTGATTGGACGAATGCGTCATGTGGGTCTGGCGACCATAATGGCGGCTCTTTCGGAATACGATCTCATAATTTTACGAAAATAGTTCACCGAAACGTGTTTCTGAAAACATTTTAAGCGAGAAATAGGCCGTGCAGTTGCTGAATCGGTCTTCATTTCAGATCGACGAAGTTCAGTTTAAAAGACTTTTGTCCGATTTTGAGAGGCGTTCGTCAGGCTCATCCCACTCGTCATCTCCCGGTTAGCGCTCCACCAATCAGATTGGTCATTGAGTCCGAATGCCCGCCTTCTGATTAAACATGTCAAATCGGCCCAAATGAAGGCCGACGGCTCCTCCGACTGACAACGGCACGGAACACACCAAACAGCCTCCAGTCACCGACCTCGCCAGACTGTCCGACGGCCGATTATCGCGTTGGTGTGCCAGGGCCTTAAATCCCGTTACTCACCTGTTGAGGCCCAGGGGTCGGCCGGCTGGCTGAACAGCTTGCTCAGTTTCTCCTGCATGTCCTTCTTGCCTCTCCCCTCATCCTCCTTCTCTTCTGCTGATCCTGCCCCTTTCTGGCCCTCCTCCTCCTCTATCTCCTCCACCCCTCTCCTCTTCCTCTCCTCCTCTTCCTGAGTCACTCTGTTTAGCCAGGCATGTGGTGCAGAGATGGAGGGAGGGCTAGGAGCGCTGGGGGCGGAGCTGGCTGCTTCATCCCTCCAGGCCACGGCTTCCTCTGATGACAACCTGATGAGAGAGAGAGAGAGAGGCATATAAAATGATTAACCAGACAAAACTTTATTTTTATATCATAAAGTACATACAAAAAGATGTCACAGTATAATATAAAAAATAACAATTTCTATTCTAATGTAATATCCTGGCTATAACTCGAGCACATTTCATTCTTACCTGCTGTCCTGCAGTTCAGCAGACTTCCTCTCGATCGGGGTGTGTAAGTGAGGGTGTGTGTGTGTCAGTGTGGGTGTGTCTCCTTCCAGCTCCCTCTGTCTCTGCCTTTGCTGCCGGCTGTGGATTTCCCTCAGCTCCTGCAAGGCATTATTGGATACAGGAAGGAACAGCGGTGAGGAGGAAGTGGGATCAGAGGGCTGGCTGCTACGGGTTACCATCGACAACAAACAACAACAACAACGGCAGCGGCAGCAGCAGTAGCAGTAGCAGTATGTATTAGTAAGGTGATCAAGGCAAGCTCCGCCCCTTCAAATGTGTCACCGAGGCGATGAAGTGTCCCTTTCTGGTAACCATGGCAATTAAATGAATGTGAACTCTTTTAAAGGAAGACGCCACCGTTTGTTGAAATAGGGCTTATCACGGTCTCCCCTGGCTGTAGATAGGTGGGCCAATGCATTTTTTGTCTCAGTGCAAGTAATTAGGTTGTTGTTGTTTTTGTTGTTGGCTCACTTTTACTCACAACATGCTAACCGGCAACATAGGATTCCATTCACTATGCTAAGCTAACTAATGGAGGCACTGCCGGTGTTGCACCGGACTAAAACAATGCACAAAAATTGCGTTGGCCCATCTATCTACAGCTAGGGGAGACCGTGATAAGCCCTATTTCAACAAACGGTGGCGATTCCCTTTAAGACAAGTCTAGTGAGCACCTCATTGCTTTTGAAGTTAAAAGAGGACTCCTAGCTGCTGCTTAAGATCCTCCAAATCTACCCTGGAGTGCACTGACCAGTGCAAGAGATCCACAGTAAACTCCCAACATACGACATCCAACACATGTCTTTCCAGTCTAGAAGAGGATTTCTGCTGTTTATCTTCTGAAAGTTTGTTCCATTTTTTCCTTGTGAAAGGTTTTCTCGGGAAGTATTTCTTTATCCGAGTCGAGAGGCTAAGGATAGAGGGTGTTATAAGGCTATAGATAGATAGATATATATATATATATAGATATAAAAAGGTTGAAAAAGATAAAGAGGTTGTGTTGAGGTGCCAGTTTTAAACTTCCTTATTAAATTTGGGTGATTGGATTTGAGTTAACAAAAATCACAAAAAAAAATCTAATTTTTCCCATTACCATGTTGCCACTATAATGTTTTGAAAGCAGCTATAAAACCCATTCCGCTTCAGTTCCACAGAATATTTCATCACCTGCTAGCTGTGTGTGCAACTCCTGGCATTAGAGCTGGATGGGGTGTAGCAAGGCTGCTGCGCTTTTGGATTGTGAGGTACATTTTTGAGGTAGGGCTGCAACGAACAATCAATTTCATTGTCAATTATTTTCTTGATTAAAATGATTAGTTGTTTGGTCTATAAAATGTCAGAAAAAGGGGAAAAATGTGGATCAGTGTTTTCCAAAGTCCAAGATGACGTCCTCAAATGTCTTGTTTTGTCCACAAATCAAAGATGTCACAGAGGAGTAAGAAAACTAGAAAATATTCACATTTAAGAAGCTGGAAACATAATAACTTTTACTTCTTTATTTTTCTCATAAAAAATGACTCAGATCGATTATTCGATTGTCAAAACAGATGGCGATTAATTTAATAGTTGACAACTAATTGATTAACCAATTAATCTTTGCAGCTCTAGTTTGAGGCAACGCACTGTTTTATCACTTGTCAAGACTGTGACAACTGGCCAATGAGTGACATGTATCAATAAAAGCCAACTGTATCTCCATTTACATTTTTATCCCCATTTTCTCTCTCTCTCTCTCTCTCTCTCGTTTAGTGTAGTTTGTGTTTCTCGGTCTAAAACATGGTTGGGACTGTGAATTCCTCCCAGTGTGACTCTTGAGCTGCTCAAGCTGGTGTGGACACTAGACAAACATCCCAATGACCGCGGCAACTATTTGGCAAACAAAAAATAAAAAATGTTTTATGTAACAATCGCATTGGCAGCAGATTTTATTGGAAATTCATTTTAGCATGTTAAGCAGAATAAAGTGAAGCGAAGATAGTCAAGTTCACATATTGTTGGAAATGAAATCATATATAAAACTTTTTGAAAGTAGTTTTTTTTTTATGTCAGCCAAAAACTTCACTCAAAGTGGGAGGGGGGTGTCACTGAGAGGGGCCTTGTCACTACTGGAGGTTGGCTCTAACCCAGCCTAAAACAGAGGGCTCCAGTCATGGCGGCAGGGCGGAGCTTGCTCAAGGCACAGTACGTTTGTGGGAGGAGTTAGGTATAAACAAGGAGGGGAGGGGGGGGGGGATCAGGGGATGCAGTGGACGGTTCTGTGTAGTCATGACAACCAGCTGTGTCATTAGAACACACTCTGTTACTATAACAACACAATGCAGCTGTCGTGTTTCAGCCAAACATCCAATGTGAGGAAACCTTCACAAACAAGCAAACCAATCAGAAAGAAGAGACTGACGGAGGAGTAAAACTACAACTCTGGAGAGAGAGAGAGAGAGAGAGAGAGAGAGAGAGAGAGAGAGAGAGAGAGAGAGAGAGAGAGAGAGAACACCAAATCCATCTGAAACACGAAGTGGAGGACAAGAGACAAAACACACACACACACACACACACACACACACACACACACACACACACACACACACACACACACACACACACACACACACACATACACATACACACACACACACAGATTCTAGTTCATCAGCATATTAGCCTCATAAATGTCTACTAGCTTCCACTTGTCTGGCTGAAACATCATCTGGTAAGTATACATGCAGTAGCATTACAGTACAGTAGGAATCTAGTGAAGTAGCCTAGCATAGCAACAGCAGAAAGTTGCCTAATCTAGTACACCTGCTAACCTAGCAAGAATGCTAGTTTAGCATGACAACTGCGTACAGCATTAAAGGAACATGCCGACTTATTGGGAATTTAGCTTATATACCGTAACCCCCAGAGTTAGACAAGTCCATACATACCCTTCTCATCTCCGTGCGTGCTGTAACGCTGTCTGACGGTTCCAGCATTAGCTTAGCCTAGCACAGATCCTGCAGGTAACTGGTTCCAACTAGCCTACTGCTCCGAATTGTGACAAAAGTGACAAAATAACGCCAACATGTTCCTATTTATATATTCTCTGACAGGCTTGCTGCGAGCATATCACTCTGCCCAAGTACTATATTCTTCCGCCTGAGAATATAGTTACCGGTTTGTTTACAGTTAGAAAACGGCTGTGTCTCATGTTGCGTTGTTTTTTGTACACGCTGTGACTCTATAAATCACAACATGTAAATAGGAACATGTTGGACCAGGCGTTATTTTGTCACTTATTGGGAGCAGTAGGATTGCTGGAACCATTCACCTGCATGGTCTTTGCTGGCCATATGCCGCTGGAGCCGTCAGACAGCATTACAGCACACACAGAGAGGAGAAGGGTATGTATCGACTTGTCTAACTCTGGGGGTTACGGTGAATAAGCTAAATTCCCAATAAGTCGGCGTGTTCCTTTAACTATGGGAGGATAGTTAGCCAGCTGGCTAAGTAGTGAGCTAACACCAGCTTGGCAGCCAAAAGATGGGGCGCTAAAGAGGAGGAAGATAGAGAAGGTAAAATATTTTGTGGACAAGGGGAGGAGAGAGGGAATGGGAGAGGGTAGAAGAGGAAGAGGATAGAAGAAAACAGAGGAAAGGAACAAAGGATGAAGCAAAGAGAAGGTGATTTGAGAAAGAGATGAAAGTAAGGGGGTAGAGACATGGGGAGAAGAACAAGAAAGAAAGAAAGAAAGAAAAGAAGGGAAAGATAGAGAGAGGGGCAAGGTACGGCTGGGTTGTGGCGTGGACCTTTATAACGTAGTCTAGCCGAGCCAGACACACCCTGACGGCTGACACACACTCCTGAAGCTGTCCCTGCTCCTTGCACTGAAACACACACACACACACACACACACACACACACACACACACACACACACACACACACACACACACACACACACACACACACACACACACACACACACACACACACACACACACACACACACACACACACAGAGGATCAATCCCTCCATAGACACAAACACACACTCAGACAGTTAATGAACCATGAAGAACCAAGTCCGGTGTTACAGTGAACTAATTTGTCAGCAGTTTCTCTGCATGTAGAAAGTAATTTGAAATAAATCTGAGATGGCAACATTGGAATCTCTCTTGGTAATGACCTTTGTTAATACCATCTTGTATAATGTCATATATGAATTATAATATTAGACACAGCACAGACACAACAACAGTTAGGTTATGCTGAGCAAGTTAACATGTTAAATGTTGGTCTTGTGCATTAAGCTGTAATTAGATTTTTTGCATGTCAATTCAACATCTATAAAATATCCAACAGAATGCCTCTTATGTGGAAATGTGATTACCTGAATAAATATGTGAATCCGTGACGCGAGTGCGGTATCGCTCAGTAGAGATTAAAGTGTTAAGTGTTAAGTGTAGCCAGTTTAACAAAGACAGGCTGAAGTTGGCAACAGCCCAGTTTTCATATCATAAAGTGCTGTGTGCAAGAAGCCTAAGTAGATTCTTTAACTGACCCATAAGCATTGAATAGTAGACAACAGTTTAGTTTTTTAGGCTAGTAATGAGGCTGACACTCAACGTTAATTAGTTAAAACTGTAAAAAAATAAATAACGATTAAAAAAACTAATTTGGGAAAATAAATATCTCAGGCAGTACAAAGAAACAAAAAAGTACTTTTCCATGATCGTTTATATTTTCTTCCTTCCCGTTTTTTTAATGAGTCACAAATGCTGAGTTTTGCATTTATTTGCTTTGTATTTGTGTATATTGAGTGCCTCTTAGTCAGAGGTTTTACCGCCTTGGACTTGTGAGATTAGAAAAAACAGCACACCAGAATCACTAGTCATTAGTATGTGAGTGCTTTTCAGTAGTCAAAAAGTCAAGCTTCAACTGGCTGAAATACATCTAGGTGGCATGGTGGGAGCATCATAGTGCACAACACATGTTAAAACAGGAAATGTCTGCAAAAACCAGACAGACCAGATATTGTAAAAGTCTGGTTTGTAAGTGTTAAATATGCAAAGCCTTCTAAAGTGACTAAAATATGTGAAGCTTGCAAGTTAGTTGTCTGATAAAGAAGGTGTACCGGTACTATGTTTTACTTGTTTCTCAAATAGTCTGCCAAAGCAGACTGTGCAGGTCCAGGTCTGCAATGTGTTCATCAAATAATTTATTATTTAATATTACACTGATATTACAGAGTATATATATATATCCCAGCTGCAGTACCACCCCAGTCCAGCAGTGGCAGTGTGCTCTACCTGTCTCCCTCTCTGTTCCTCGTGAAGCAGGCGTCGCAGGGCTTCTATCCTGGCACAGTGGTTGGCATAGAACTCACACAGAGACTGGCATTGGCAAGGGAGCAAAAGGCCAGTGTGGGAGATAAATAAAAGGAGCAGAAAATATATGAGGAAGGGTTTATTATGTGGATTAAACAAAGAATATGATAGGAAGAAAAAAAATAATGGAGGTAAGAGGTCAGGAAGTACAGGATGAAGAAGCAGGAAGGAAACACAGAGGAGGAGGACAGCGAGTAGAATCAGAAAAAAAAGGCAGGATGAGCATCGGAGACAAAGAGTCCCAGTGGGTATAAAGGACAGAGGAGGCACAGCGGTGTGACAAGAGAAGATTTTGGGGAGAGGAAGTGGTGTAGAAAGGAAGGTGGACGGCAGTAAAGTCAAACATTGTTCACGCCCCAGTGGTCTATGGCTCTGTTTTTGCAAAGAATCACACCACTGAGACATGACTGCAACTTACTCTGGATCAGAACCGGTATCCAACACTGCTGGTCTCTGAGTGTTGCTCAAAGGCCTTTGGCCCCTTTCTCTAATCACGGTGTTATGTTGACTATACTGAATACGACTCAGAATCCACTTCATTAGATTAGCCATTAGAAAATCTATTTATTGTGGTCTGGGTTGTCTCTGCTTCCCTCCCTTCCCCCTTCTCTCCTCGTTGGAACAGACCACAGGACTGAATTCTCCTCTCTTTGACCTGGCTCAGTGTTCTGGGGAAAGGACAGGGACAAAAGGTGCTCTAGGAAACATAAACATACTGCAGTGCTCCAACCCTTAAAGGAATAAAATCCCTCCATCTTTCCCACTCAGTAGTAAATTGTTGGTGAAAGCTACACGGGGGGGGGGACCGCTCGGTGTTCCTGTGCACAGCTAGCTCTCTCCAAAAACACAGCAATCAACATTAATACACAGTAACACACCGACATAAATACACAGATAACACAGATACTGTAGTCAAATACAAATATTAAAACACATCAGCAAACGTGAACATTGTGATGATACTGAACTACTGTGAGGATAGGGTTAGAGGGAACGGGACAGGACACGATTGAAAACTAAAGTCACAACACCGATCCAATGTTTTGAACATGGATCACGTTTTATTTAGCAAAACAATTACTGGGTTAGCAAGCTAGTCCATTGGCTGGTTAATTCAAATGATTTATTTGATGAATAAAGCACTATAGCAATGCATCAAACTTAAGAGCAAATAAGTATCATTAAACTGATTAGCTCATGTCACTACTTTATTCTTATGTTACATGAATAAATAGAAACAAGTCTGCAACTGTGCATCAAACGGAGGCTATGTTGTAGTGTGTTGGACGAAGATTGGTTTTTCTGTGCTTTTATTATCCATTTGCAAACATTTGTAAGTCAAGGCCCCCCAATTGATTTTAAGAGAGGATAAAAACATGACACAGTGGAATGTGTCATTCACTTAAGGGTCCATTTTCGCAAAAGGCTTAGAAGAAACAAGTTACTATTTCGCATTTTTATGAAAATACCAAGGGTGAACTTGCAATGAATGTTTGGTCAGATTCAATTTGACTTTGATTTTTCCTTCGAATAAAAAACAATAAAAGAGAGCTAAAAAATCAAGAGTAGGCACATGTTTAAAGTTGTTTTTTTCTATATTTAAACCCATGACAGCTTGTATGGATCTCTAGTAGAATCCAGCTGTACTCTGCCAAGTTAGTTTGTTGACCATTTGGTTCATTAATAATTTAGTTAGTTGAATAAGTATTGGCCTTTATATTCTAATAGTATAGACCTGACCTTTGCCTTTTTGTGATGTATAAATGTTAAAGTTGACAAGCTGCTTACCTTCAGCTGGGTGTTGAAAGCGTCTATTTCCAGCAGTTTGGCCCTTGTCTCTCTCTCCACAGCATCCAGCTGTTCTCTGAGCTGCTGTCTGCTGGTCTCCTTCTGCTCCACAGCCTTTTGCAGGGACGATAGACTATCACCTAATTACACACAGACAGCGTCAGATCAAGTTAGGTTTATTATTCACAGACATACTTTTTTGAATTAGTTAGTGATAGAATCTACCAAGTTACAATACATTGTGGTAACTAGAGAGTCAGTTAACCAGTAGTCTTGCATTCCGGGATGGGAGAAAAAACGTGCTCTGGTTTATTGGCCGTTTCTTTAAACCAATCACAATCGTCTTGGGTGACGCTAAGCACCGAACGCAATAACGGTGCCGCTGCAAAATAGCCTCGGGAAGGAACTTGTTTTGGTGGAACATGTACGTTCAAAAGTTGTTTTAGCCGTGCAACAGAAAACTCAAATTGGACAGATAGTCTAGCCAGCTGTCTGGATTTACTCAGAAATCCACCAGAGTTTAAAATGCCAACACAGAGAAAGCGGAAGGTGACGGACATCTGGCCTAAAAAAAAAAATAAAAAAAATAAAGGGGGCATCCAATGGAATTTCCGGTGGCACCGGAGCAATCCCATAAATGAATGGTCATCGATATAGACTAGTTAACCAGTGTCCCTGCTGGCTTTCACTATACAACACAGGACAGGTGTATGTGTGAATGTATCAAGATCTAAGAAAAACACTGCTGCTCATAGTTTGAAAACAATATACTTTAATGAAACTAATCCTTCCAATGAAATTCATATATTAAAACCATACATTTTGGAGTGCATTGTTGCAACACCTTGTCAGAGAGTTGGTACTTTAAAATACTTCCCCACTCTACAGGACATTCATTATTGTTGCTGTAGAGACAGGGGTCAAAGATATAGTATGATAACTTGCACAACCGTCCTAAAGCATGATGCAATTCAGCTGCTAACATCAAGGCAAGATTATGCATACATAAAGTGTGTGTTTAGTTAATGTATTACTCACGATGCAGACTGTTCTGTTGAACCTGTTTCAGCTGGTCGTTGAGACTCTGTTTATCAGGAATTAGCCTCCCCAACCACTGCTGGGAGTCCTGCAGACACATTTTTAATTTGTTTTTTATTTAACCTTTATTTAACCAGGTAGGCCGTTGAGAACAGGTTCTCATTTGCAATGGCCAAGAAAAGCATAAGCGTGCAAGACAACATACAGTTTCATACTCAATATAGTACAAGAAAACAGAATACAATAGGCTACATAAGTACAGATTAACACATAGTCACATCAGGAAAAAAGAATTATCAAGAGTCATTTTCTATATTTTTAACTACATAAATGTTTATTTAAAACCCCAGATCATAATTGTATACATGGAGGTATTCTTATTCTCTAAGAATGTGTGTTACACGAATGGCTCCGGTGATTAAAGATGTAGCAGAAATGAATGTGACCATTTTGTGTTTATTTGCTGATGGTTTTACACTTGGTTGTCCGTTTGTTTGGCGTACCTGCAGCTGCTGTTGTAGCAGGGTGATTTCCGCAATGCGCGTTTCTCTGGTCTGATTGGTCTGCTCCACCTCTCTCCGCTGAGCTGACAGACGAAACCGAACATCCTTCAGCTTGCCCTCCAATTGGGACTTCTTATCATTCTAGAGGACAGGAGAAGAGAGATGGGAAGGAACATCCTATTAAGTTTCTGCGGATGTGCAAAGTATTAGATTACAGAGAGAATTTGTTGACAGCCGTTCTCATCTTTCCGTTAGGTGATCGCTTTTGGCTTATCTTTGAAGAAACTTTAAAGCCCATAATTATCACACAAAACAAACAACACTGCCTGTCAGGCCAAGGCGTGACTCTCTGCAACCAGTCCGCTCGGTTAGCTCACAGTGGTGCTGTCTTTATTGTACACGCTAGCAGTGCTAATCTGCTTTGACTCTAAATAATTGCCATGCAGTATGGCATGTTGTCAGCTTTCCAAAATTGCATCTCCCTTTGAATGACAAGCCCTATATTCTGTCGTCTACTCTGTGTACACAGCATATTTGATTACGTGACTAGGTGTGCTATGTTTGATTACCAGAGCCTCCAGTTCAAACTCCAGGGTCTTCTTCCTGGCCTTGAGCAGCACGATACTCTCCTGCTCTCGGTTTCGTTGAGTCAGAAGCTCCTGGCGACGTTGACGCTCCCACTCCAGCTGACGCTGGCGCTCTAATTCACGCTTAGCAGCCTGGACGAACCAAAAACACACACAACAAAAAAGTTTATTTATTATAAATGTATTGCACAAGATTGGATATTACATCACATCAAATGATATACTCTATTACACACTTCATTATACACAACAAGCCATCTTCCATAGGAGTGTAAATTAGGGTCTCTTTACTGTACGAGCTGAGGTTTAAAGAGGGCAGGGAAAGGCCTCCAAGTTGTCTGCAGTAGATGTAATTACAAGTCTGCAGCAGTTCAACGTCAACTCAAAAAGAACTCTTCATTTGAAATGCAGATACCTGGTAATCATTTTTCTCCTTGGCTCTCTCCATACCTCTCTCCTCTCTATCTCTTTGCGTCTCTCCTCTTCTCTCTGCCTCTCCAGCTCTCGCTGTCTCTCCAGTTGTCTTTCGAGTTCGTGTTGTCGTCTCCTCTCATTCTCCAGACGCTCACGCTCCTGAGAAAAACCAACACAAACATCAGCTGGCAGAACAAACAACTCTATTATTTGTTAAGGGTCACCCCCAATGCATTTTTGTTTTCCTCCTAGTTTCAACACGTGTCATAAAAAGGTAAATAACGTACTGATTAATTTCAAAGACGTGGCATACTGTGGCTGTTACAGTGAAAGCACTATGGCTGTAATAAAAGCAAATATTTTACAGCCTTATACACAAGCCATCGGCCACGACCAATTCAAATTTTGAAGGCACACAGTGTGGCAATGAGCAATCAATATAGTCAATAGAGTCTACCTTTCTCTCCTGCTCCTCTCTCTCCAGCGCTGCCAGCCTCTCCTGCTCTTTCCTCTGCTGCTCCTGCAGAGCCTGACGTCTCTTCTCCAACTCCAGGTTTCCTCGCTCAAAGTTCTCCCTCTTCTTATCCTCAAACGTCACTGTGGTGATACAAAGCGAGTAAATATAAACAACGTACAGTAGCTACAACATTTTTAAAGATGTAATAATACGGTGTAATGTTTCTGGCCTTGCTTAACCAACACTAACAAGTGCACATACACACTATTTGACTTTATTTCAAACTACCAAAGCCTTTATTTTTTACATGAACATCAAAGGAAAGGGGCTAGAAAACACGATGGAAAGTAAAAGTGGATTAAAAAGCAAAGTGGACGGCTGTTTTGGGCCAGTTGGTGACAAGAAGAAGCCAAAGAGTTCCGTGGCACGTAGGCGGCTGACCTCCTTAGAACAACTGCAGATGTTTTAAAGAAACTGAATTCTGTTTGCAGTTGTCAAAGCGTTCTTCTTTACCAAAAATGTCAGTAAGGTCTTGGAGCCAACAGAGGTGAGGGCAGGTCCGGTCCCTGTTTGACCAGTTCTAGGATGTAAACTACCTGGTAATTTCTTGTCCTGGCTGCTCTCCGCCTCCTCCTCTAACTCCTCCTGGACGCTCTTCTGGTCCGACTGAACGCTGTCACTTCGCACACGCCTTTAAGACACACACAACCACACCGTCAAAACGATACAAATTATGAATACACACGGCCACAATTTACTACTTCTATTAATTTTCAAATATATAACTTATAAAAAAAAATTCTATTTAATGGAAAGGACAGCTAGATATGAAAGGGGAGAGAGAGGGGGAAGACATGCAGGAAATCGTCTAGGTAGGACTCAAACCCTGGACCTTCTGTGTAGAGGCATACACCTCTATATACTGTATGTGAGCCTGCTCTACCAACTGAGCTAACCCGGCCACGAGTAGCGGGTACAATTTGAACAGACAAAAAAGTTCATTTTGAACCCTGATGGCAAGTACTACGTAACTCTGTACATATGTAACATGCCACTGTCAGTTAATGAGGTTTTCAGTGACAGTATTTACCTGAATGTGGGTGGGAGGTAATCTGGTGGTAACACCGGGGGGAGCGGTAGCCCTGACATAGCCATATCTATGAGGTGCATGGCTAAGATAAACTCCTCAGCTGTTAGCTTTCCATCCTGGTCGATATCTGATAGACTCCTAAAGGAAAAAAAAAAATACATGGAACAGATTAAGTATTTTAAGGACGAATGTCTTCTAACTGTCTATTCACATTTTGGTAAAGATGAAATGGTTAAATTTCCATGTACTGACCATATCGTGGCCAGCTGTCCCTGAGGAAGACTGGACTGCATCAGGATAGTGCGAGCCTGGGGACCTGGGAGAAAGAACATCACCAAACACGTTTAATGCTGCGTGCTACGATCATTATTTATCAAAGAATAGAATCACTGAAGTTCTTCTCAAAGTTCATTTTTACTTGCGCAAGGAAGGAGCCGGTTTACAGCACTCACGACAAAGTAAAGAAAGTGACTGACGAAAGCCTTCTACAGCAGCTTTTTCTATGAGCCCCAATGTCAAAGTCAGAATACAAAAAGCGATGTTGTCTCCCGCAAGGAAGTTGCTCCCATGATTTATCTCGTGAGAATGTCATCAGTATTTTGGCTTTCTAGCATGCAAACAGTTTAATATTAACAGAAACAAAGAGGAGTTGTTTAGTTTTCCTAACCCTGTAGCAAACGTGACAGAAATATTATCACAAATGGCATGCAAGTGTATGTGTGCGAGTACCTGTGAGGTGTCCACTCATCATCTTGTCATGGGAGTTAAAAAGCTGTCTGTACTTCAGCCTGGAGGACTGAGGAACAGCCCAATCAGGCGGGGGCTGAACACTGGGACGAGTAGGAGAAAATAAACAGAGTTAAGTGATCTGACTTCACTATAGAGCAGGTCAAAAGTACAAAAATAAGCATATTTAATGTAGGATGCATGTTAAAAAATACTCCTTAGCTCCCTGAGCGGTTGAAGTGTACAGCCTGCATTTATATTAATTTGGTGCAAGAAGCTATTTGTACCTAGCAACGTCCACGGACGGCCCCTTCTGCAACTTGGTACTGGAACGATTAAACGAAGAAGACTTGTTGACGGAGGGAGCTGAGAGAGACAAAGAAGAGTGCATTTTAGTCTGAGGCTCAAGTACTCAAGTTTTCACTTAACTTCAAACAGCGTATACACTTTGTGAGGCATTTAACTTCATGTAATTATTTAACAGTGTGACATTCAATCAGTTAACAACTAATTTAAAGCTGCTATACCTGGCTCGCAGAAAGAGTTGGTACCTCCACTAAAAAGTTCTATCTTCACTAGAAAACGGTAACCTGCTACTTACTACTGGAAATATGAATGTGTATATTATGTGTAAATAGAAGCTTATAGAACTGAGACCTTTGCCCACACCCACAATTGCTACAGAAGCAACATGAACACATCAGCTGTGTTATTGCAGTAGTTTACCTGGGTGGGAGAAGCCTGAGATTGGCTGCATTATGCCTGTGGGAGGAGCTCCGTTGGCGAGGGGCGGGGGGAGGGGAGGGGCGGCAGACGAGACGAGTGGGGGAGACACTCCGACAGGGAGAGGTGGCAGGGGGAGTGGAGGAACGCCTGACAGAGGAGCCGAGATGGGAGGCATGGGCGGCATGCCTGGAGGTAAAAAAAACGATATACAGTAAAGACATGATTATTAGACACGAAAGCCGCATGAGAGAAAGACATCAGAGAGAACTACTGACAATATTTTTTCTGGTGCTGAATTAGACATTATATATTTCTACTAGTAAACGGGGTGTGAGAGCCACGGTGCGAGCTGAATGAGGGAAACATTATGAGTCTGTGTTGTGCATTATAACTTTATTGATCTCTGGAGGAGAGTGAGCAAGCGTTTCCTAAATGACCTTTGGAAAAGAAAGAGTGACATCATCCTTATCAAATACATCTGCAGTGTTCAGTTTTACCAACACAGAGTTTTACCACAGCCTTTTTTCAGGCCCACATGAACTGACAGCCAAAGATTACATCTTATATCTCTGTTATTACATTCAACTGTGTGCGTTGTTTCTGCTGTATTAACTTAGCAGCAGTGCACCACCACACCGAAAATTACAACCAGTGCAGAACAATTACAAAATGTTTTAGCATTGTCAATATTTAGTGTTTAATCACAACCTAAAACTGCATGTGAGGCAGATGTTTTGGGAGTACATTTGGTGATTTTTGTCTGTGTCTTACCAAAGCCACTCTGTGGGGGTAAAGTCAGTGCGGGTTGTTTCATACTGGGAGGAAGAGCGGGGGGCAGAGGGTGACCCTGGAGTTTCAGCTTGATGAGTTTCATGGCGATGGAGAACTCGTGGATGTCCATACGACCATCACTGTTCATATCAGCCAGAGCCCTGAAAAGGTGCACAGAGAAAAAGTCAACAGACTGATGCTTTGCTACACAAAAAAAGGCTGTCCCGACCTTAAGAAGAAATGGTGTGAATACACGTTATTACTAAACAGAGTGCAGTTTTTTTTTTTAATAAAGAAATGACTGATCTGGGTACTTAACAGCTGTCAGGCTGTGAGTGAGCAGTGACGTCCTGGCTATGTGACTCACCAGATTTGAGCCAGGATGGGAGGGGGCAGACCTGATTGAAGGAAGAAGTTCCTGGCTTGGTCGCCTTGACAGAGAAACACAAACAGGATATATGATCACAGGACAAAAAAAAGAAAAGGCCACTTTAGACCACCTGGAGAAAGCCAGAGCCCATTTAAAATACATAAATATTGAATTTTATCTTCAAGTCTGAAGAAACTGACAGAAAAATAAAACATTTCTTTATTGCACTTTCTAAATCTAAATGGTGCCATCAGGTGACAGAACACAACTAAGCTTTATAGAAAAGACAATTCATCAGTCTTTTTCACAGTCCATACTTACTTAGTCTTCTATGATAGTAAACAGAATATGGTTAGGTGTTTTTGGACTGAAGCAAATTCAACATATTAAATTGGGCTCTGGGAAATTGTGATGGCCGTTATTCCCCATTTTCTGAAATTTTATTGACCCAACAATTATTAGATTGGTCGAGAAAGTAATCGTTAGCTACAGCCCTACTATTTTAACTTATTGATACACATCTACCACAAGTTCTTGCTAAGTGGATGAATTCCAATAATGGAATTGTTGAATGACAAATGAAATGAATTCAAATTTCAAAATGATCTGCAACATTACAGTAAAAATGTTTTTTTCTCAATCACCACAGATTCAAACAATGAGGACCTTGAATAAGGACACTGCCCTTGTTCATGTCCTCATCTCTAGGGGTGGTACGGTTCATGAAAAAAACATCCAAACCGTTCGGTCCCCTTGTCTCGGTTCGGGAACGTGTGTGTGCCGCACGGTTCGACGAATGCGCAATGTGGCCTCGTGCCCGTCAGGTGCCCCGTATGTGACCTCAGTGGGTTTCCCTTTCGCCCGAAAGAAGAGGTGTGAACAAGTTACCAACAAGACCGTGCAAAACATTTCAGGCCGTCGTGCCAACCTGTATACATTTTAACATCAATGTACGCTGTAACATTTTTTCTGACGCACACACACAAACACACACAGTGGATGCAGGAAAAAACGGAGAGGAGACGTATACAGGAGGGCCTGACAGCTACGGTCGTTATTGTAAGTACAATGATAAGTCCAACAAGTACTTTATCAAACCGTATGTGTGTCCCAGCCCAGGATAGGAAATGAACTAACAATGGAAACGGTTTTTATGTTTAACGTATTCCGACTTATTCAAAAGATGGAGCTTTAAGAGTTCCTCTCTTTTTCTTTTAAAAGGATACATTTTTGTAAGAGCTACACTGAAGTTGGCAGTTTGAAAAAATGCAAGTTATTTCAATTGATATTCTGTAATATTTCAATCTTCATGTGGAAAAAAGGCACATAAGTTCCTGTAGATGGCGATACACATTCTCCTTTTTTTTTTGCCAAATAAATGAAAAGCTTGTTGAAATCACGACAATGTCTTCCCTCTTGCTGTATCAAAATCTCAGCTGGCTTTCCTCAGAGATGGTCTTATTAATGTGCTTAAAGTCAAGTCAAATTCAGTTTGTGCATGATTAGGCTACATGATATAACTATATAATTATTTAATACTGGATCCTACATTGTGGATAATTAAGCTATATACCGTATTCTGAAGTATATTTCTGGAGTGTTAAAGATTAAAATAAAAAATAACAAGAACCGTACAGAACCGAAAACCGTGACACAAACCGAACCGTACCACCCCCTACTCATCTCACTATCCCAGTCCACTTACTGTAAGGGTGAGAGAGAGAGAGAGAGAGAGAGAGAGAGAGAGAGAGAGAGTTACCTGTAATGTAACCCCCGGCAGTCGGAGAGAGGCTGAGAAACTGCTGATCATGTTTGGCTCTCTCATCCACTGAGATTAGAAACACATCTGGACCTACCCACAAAAGAAACAAAGACACACAAAGAGGTACAGATTAGACACCAAACCCGAAGGCCAAGGCAAAGGCAGACACAGACAGAAGGAGTAAAGGGAGGAATGAGAAGAATGTGTTAGTCATGACTTTCAGTTCCTGTTAGAAGATTTCTAGTATGTGTCAACTCGGAGAATAATGAGGAAAGAAAATAACGGGACTGAGTCAGAGAACATTGTCCTTCCTTAGAAAGATCAGTACATGGCAAGACGGTCTTTGACTAAGTTTGACATTAACATGTGAATTTAATTGACTCATCAGTAACTGACAGGGATGATTCAGCGGCCTTCCTAAATAATTAGCTGGTCCTTCGCCTCTCTGCTCTAATAATAGCGCAGTTTCTACGTTTTTTTCTTTAACAATTCAATTCAATTTCCAGATCACATTTAGTCAGGAACCCATCAGAGCAGTGGTTCCCTTTAGTTTCAACTCCATCCTGTACCATTTACTGTCAATGTACATGTTTAGTGAATCATGCTGACTCGTTTCTAAATGCAAGAACAGTTGCTGCTGACAGAAATGTTTTTTCCCTTTTACTTCCTTTGTTAGCGGTCGAAGGAAAGGATGATTATTCTTTACATATGTGGCCCGGACCTTTCTGCCATAATGTTCTTAAAAGAAAAATGCAGAAAAAGCTCATAAAAACAGCTATTTGCAATGAGCTTTTTTATCATTATTCATATTTTTTGGCTACAGCAATCGTCCAAATGGCAATTTTGTCTATACCTGCCAAATTATATATTGATGGTATCAATATTTAGATGATACAGTATATAGACATGAGCAATTAGGCCCTCGTTTCTAACTGAACAGCGACATTTCACCCAGTTATGTACCACTGATCAACAATGGTTTCGAGTGGCTAGTCTTCATTCAGCACAGAGTCGAGTACACGCAATATGTTGTATCTAACAAATCTGTTTATAGTCTGACTAATCTCACACTGTGTGGTTTTTATGCATTTGGAGTCAGCCGGCCTGTTTATCCATCTGTTTGTCGTCCTCCTGACGGGAGATCTGCAGCTATGTCTCGTTGTGCAACTTTATTCTGCCTCTCCCCGGCAGTAACTCTAATGTGCTTTGCAATTCGATGGGGGGATTCTAAGATGTGGATGCAAAACTAGTTATGATTCAAATTAAAGTGGATTAATGAGAAGGTGAGGCTCATCTTTTAATGGACTGGTGGAATTTTACGGTGGATTAATGGAGTAATGTGGCGCCAACGTGCTCTTGACTCTTAAGGCCGTTTTACAGTTGTGCGGAGGCTCCACGCAGAGCTTTCTCTGTAGTCTACGTAAGTGGCCTGATGTTTATACTTGTGCGTTGGTGTGTGCATCGAGCCGGCATGTGTGTGTGTGTGTGTGTGTGCGTGGGGAGTGTGTTGTAGAGCGAATGGAGAAGTGGGAGAGTGACAGCGATTAGCTTTGGAGCGAGTAGCGACTCTAGAGTCCTAGTGAGAGAAACAAAGCGAGCGATGTGCGTCGCTGCGACATGTAGTTACATTTTTCGAGAGGTGCACGTCAGGCTATGGCGTAGACGCAGAGGGGTCGGTCGATTTAACAAACGACTATAAAATGGCCTTTAGCCGTCAACGCTGAGAAGAAAACAAACATTACCTTCGATTATACCCATCTCTCTCATGCCAGGTACTAGAGGTGTTGAAATTAATCAAATACTGACCTGGGAATGTGGTGGGGAACTGTGCCATGGTTCACTCAGTCGTCTGCACTACACAACACCTGAAACAACACATTTAGGAAAACAGATAAAGTGGTTGATCAATAAATCAACGATCCAACAGTACAGCAAATCATTTGGTAATGATAACCACTTCACATAAGAACCCTTCACTGGTGAGCCACAAAAATGCTTTCAAAGGAAAAGGGGCTCACTGCAGTCACCAAGGTCAACAATCCAACGCATAAGAGCACATTAACAAGACCAAATAATGTGTGGTAAGGTCAACCGCCAAATGTGTTGATACAGTAGACAAACTCAGTCAGAGGAAAATTATTTCCCAGCACGAGTCCGGAGTTAATTTTCCACTCTGCTGTCTTTTGATGCTGAAGTTGTGAATTTCTATTCGCGTGAGCCATTATGGTTCCTGTGTTTTGATGCAATGACAGATGCACACACCAAAAAGCAAATACATAAACACCCTTTGCTTTTTTGATAACTCTGCAAACCCTTGGTGTTCTCTCAATGAGCTTCATGAGGTAGTCACCTGAAATGTATTTCACTTCACAGGTGTGCTTTGTCAGGGTTAATTAGTGGAAGTTTTTCCCTTATTAATAAAAAAGCAAAGGGTGGCTACTTTGAAGAATCTAAAATATAAGACATGTTTTCAGTTATTTCACACTTTTTTGTTAAGTACATAATTCCATATGTGTTCATTCATAGTTTTGATGCCTTCAGTGAGAAACTACAATGTAAATAGTCATGAAAATAAAAAGGAAACGCATTGAATGAGAAAGTGTGTCCAAACTTTTGGCCTGTACTGTATGTGAAAAAGAATGAGCTCTGCATCAATCTGCTGTTGTCGTCTGGTATTTAGGCTGGTCCCAGTCCAAGGGGACTGGACCATTTCAGCCATGCTCGTGCATGTCAACAGGGCAGCAAACCTTTATTTATGCAGTGCAGCCAGCCTGAGTATACTTGCTTGTTTTCAAACCCACTCTGCTTTACGCTCATTTACACACATTCTCACTTGGGAGCTGACCACAGTGAACACCAGTTCACAGGCCTGTAAAAAAGTTCCACTGGAGTCTTTTTAAAGTCAGTGTTTCTTTTAGGCAATACAAACTGGAAGTTGCTTACTAAAATCCCCAAAAAAACAAACAGGGAAAATATGTTTTTTAAGATGTTTGTCTGAAAACATATTGTTGGTTGAAAGAATCCTCCATATAGACAGCATTAACAACCATTAAAACATGTATTAAAGTTACTGCAACATTTCAATTAATTTTTTAAAGAATTTTGTTAAGGATCAAAACAGGTGACAGTTACTGTTTATGTCCAAATTGTATATTTACTATGTTTAAAAATGTAAAAAATAAGAGTGCCTTACACACTCACAATAAGTGTGTGTGTGTGTGTGTGTGTGTGTGTGTGTGTGTGTGTATGTGTGTGTGTGTGTGTGTGTGTGTGTATACCTCTGCCCTAGTAGAGGTATGTTAATCAGATCCAGACCTGCCTGTATCCCTGTAGCCAGCAGACAACCCATAATAAAATTTACAGAATAATCTGACTGACATACACATGGTAACAGACAAGGTGTTCAGAAGGGTGTGGGGGTTTCTGACTTTTTACCCTCAGTGTTATGTAAATAAAAATCAGTTTGTTTGTTTTTTACTCAGGGATGAGGAGAAACCCAGTTAAAAAGGTCAATTTGATGATACTCTAAGGTTTTGTCACAACCACAATATAATGGAGATGGATGGAATTTAGTACATAGTTCGCAAACTTAAAAAAAATAAAAACTCAACTGCAATGTCTCTTTTCGGAAAAAGTTACTTTGACATTGCTGTGAACAATTAAGACTATGTCTTCAGTAGAAAACTGTCCTTAGCCTATTGAAGAGTGTGTGAGTGAGTGTGCGTGTGAGTGTGTGTCTCATTATCATCAGAGTGGGAGGACAAAGTAACCAGCTTAACTAGGTCAGACGAACAAAGCCCACCCTACACAAACACACACACACACACACGCACACACACACACTTTCACGTCTGCCACTGAGAAAATGTCAAAGCAGTTGGGCAACTACAGTAGATTGTTTGCCTGCTCTAAACTAGGGACAGGATCATCAAACTGCTAGTCAACTACATTCAACTTTTTAAATTATTATTTACCAAATTCTGTTATTCTTATTCTCTCTGATGAGAAACTCCAGAGGCACCAATTCTGAACAGACAACTGAGAAAACCCCAAAACACAAGGGTTTATGGCTTTATAAGGACCATATTCAGCTATTTCTAGGGGTGGGGGAAAAAATCGATACAGCATAGTATCGCAATATTTTTCGTGGCAATACTGTATCGATACACAGACGCCAAGTATTGATCTTTTATGATATGTGTGTTGGTCAGTTTGTCTGCTTGACAATCACATTTTGCACCAATAAAATTGAAGTGAGATGAACAAACAGAGAAATGTATCTTTTTAGATACAACAGATGTTGACAAAATTGTCCTTTCGGGACATCATTTGAAATTGGGGAAAAATCTGAAGTTGGAAAAAAGGTAATACATTGCAATATATCGCAGAATATTGCAATATCTTTAAAATCTCAATAATATTGTATCGTGAAATAAGTATCGGGATGATATCGTATCGTGAGGCCTCTGGTGATTCCCACCCCTAGCTATTTCGTCATGAAATTGCAGCAGAGAGCGGTGTTATCTTTAGATGAAGTTAAGAGGATATGGAACAAGAATAACTTTTATTTATCAAGCTGCCAAAATCTACTGATATGTCAGTTAGCCAAAACTCTGTTCAGCAAATAAGCGGCTACGAATCAAAGTAAACTTTTGTTTACGAACGCCAGTTTACCACAATACCTCTCTTATATACTGTATATGTATATATATATATATATATAAAAAAACTAACAGCAAGAATGATCACACCCTTTGTGACACCGACAAAAACGTAGAAGCAGCCAGAGATTTTGTTTTTAGCCCAAAAAGATATTTTGAAATCATGCTACTAGCAGAATTCACCAGGTCATGTTCACCATGCATCTTCACTAACTAATCATTCCTTTAATTCGCTGATCATATTCAAGTGTTCAGCTTCAATCATGCAAATATAAATATGTCTTTGATTAGACAGAAAAAGTCTGCAAAAATTATAAATCCAGCTGCAAGTTTAATTTAAACTTCAATGAAAAGTCAACTAGTTATATATTTGAATTTGTTTGTTGCCGTCATGGTGCATCTTTTTCCTTTGTCATCATGCGTACCATAGGAGTGTGTACTCAGGGGTATTAATGCTTTGTTCTCCCCGTGTACATGTACTGTATTTGTGTGATTAGTCTGTATACTGTAATTAGAGCATGGGGATGTAGCTGGCGTGTTGCTTTGTTATCAAGGCTTGTGGCAGATGCCTGTTTAAGCCCCTCATATACATACAAACACACACACACACACACACACACACACACACACACACACACACACACACACACTTAAAAGGCAGCTTTAGGACAAGATACAGATTAGGGTTCAGACTCTCCTCTTTCGTTGTCCCTCCCCCTTTTATTTTCCTGCTGACCCCCTCTGACGTTCCCCTTTCCCTTCTTCTAGGTCTGCATTTGGGACAACTGCACACAAACTGATGCCCTGCCCAACTGGATGGGACAATGCTGGATACTTATAGAAATGTGAAATACGCACCAATATTCTTATTATATTTGATAAATTACTCTGAGTTGTACAGTGCATTTAAGAGGAAAGTGGCGTAGCGTTGCAATTCATGTTGTCTGTCGTGTGTAGTGATTTCCCTCGGTGTATCATTCAGCTCTCAATCAGAGTAGTGTCAGAAATCACTAGCACGCTCCTTGTCGTTTTTGTATGTTTATTCTGGGATGCCCCCTGGAGTGGGTGGGGGTTCAGAACTCTTGTCATAAACGCTCAATTATTTTTGACAGTTTTGATATTTAAAACTGATAAATAAATAAAAAGTGAAGCCAAAATCACTCAAAGTCGCGTAAAAAGTCTTAGTCAAGTAATTTATGGACACTGCAGCATGTTTAAAATCACTAGCAGCACCCTCCTGACATTCAACACAGGACATTCAAAATCTTCTATCCGGACGTAGGTCATCATTTCATATCTCGATAAGGATATATATCAGGATCTAGCAGATTTGAGGGAAATTTAATAAATGAAATGGTATAGGTGTGACATGAAAAGTACTGAGTAGTCTCTCACTTTAGGGCAAAATGAACATAACACGCAAGGATCAGAACTTAAAGCGTCGTCCAAAGGATGTAAACGTTGCTGTAACGCAGTTTGGTGTTTGGTTTTTTGGCATCGCGATAGAAATTATATAGAAAAATATATATAACAATAATTTTTATATCATTTTGATGGTATACATCGTCATATGGCCCAGCCCCACGCCACAGTTTCTTTCTTTCTAACTGGCACACTAAAGAAACACAGACTCTCAACACACCCTCTGACACTGACCCTAAGCTCTGCGCCTCTCTCTCGAAACACATTCTTATCACACTGATGTCAAGTGGTGAGGCATGGGACACACACACACACACACACACACACACACACACACACACACACACACACACACACACACACACACACACACACACACACACACACACACACACACACACACACACACACACACACACACACACACACACACACACACACACACACACACACACACACACACACACACACACACACACAAGACAGTTAGCCAGCTCCTCCTGTATCACTCCATCCTTGCCTAAAGCTCCCTGCCCCAGTCCCTCCGAACCAAACCAACATGAAATGCCCTCAAACTGAACAGTCAAAGCAGTTCACTTCATTATCCCAAAAGATTAGCCTACTGATCATACTGGCCATGTGACTCTTACATTAGGCTACCAAATGGTATTCCTATTCAAATGACATTACTAGCTTTATATTAGAGGGATGTTGGTGTGTAATATCGATTTGAAAATAAATCGCATGGGTTGGCTGCCTGATCCGTTTGGCTTGTTTAAGCCTGTTTACAATGTTTCACCACTTTTTCCATTGCTGACGGATAATATTATGAATTCTGTCCCTTGAAGCTGTTGGCATTGGATGAAAGAAACGCTATGTTGAATGCAGTCCTTCCTGGGATATGGTGGAACAAATCGTATTATGTGGTTCTGATTTATAGGTTGTTTGAACGAAAAGTCAGCCTCCTCCTGAACCCAGATGAACTTTTGAACTGTGGATGATTAGGATGTATAGGATATTTCTCTCACACACACACACACACACACACACACACACACACACACACACACGGAGAATGATCCACCTATACAACCCTTCATATGACTTAAGTAGATTTGTGTTGTATAGCAGCAAAAGTGAATGAGGCTGCTGGGCACATAAAGAAGACCAGGCACCAACCACAGGGGAAACTTACTGCCCATAGCTGCATATATCCAAAAATAATGATAATGCACATATACATTATGACCAATTCTGTTTCTATTAGTCAGTATTACAGAGACAGTGTAAACTATTGTCACTGATTATTACATGATAATGAGACTTCAGAACTACAGATTTCCCTTTGACTTTACTCTACAAGATGTGTTCTTCTTGGTATTAATCAACTGTATTAAAAAAAAAAATGCCCAAGATATTCTTGTTAATTATATAAAACACAGAAGACATTCTACAATCATAGAACAGTTGCCACTTTTAACAACTGTAACTATTAATCACTTATAAAAATTGTTGCTGATTCATTTCCCATCCATTGACTAACTGATTAATCAGTGAATTGTTACAGCTTAAATCTAGCTGAACTCATTGCAGAACAAAGGACGGTTAGCAACACTGCATTTGTGTCAGTCTCATGTAAAATCCCTGCTACTGTTAACAGGGTTGGGTCTTAGGTGTGTAGAAACCCACAAATATACAGTGCTCAGCATAAGTGAATACAACCCATGCTAAAGTTGACTAAAAAGAGGAATACAAAAATCATCTTTTGGAAATTGATCTTAATGCCTTAATTTAAAAAAATGAGGAAAGAAATCCAGTCTTTAAGGACACCAATTTTCTTTGCGAATGAATAATGTATCGTAAATAAATACATGTTCTTCCTTAAAATACAGGGAGCATAAGTATACACACCCTTGTGTTAAATTCCCATAGAGGCAGGCAAATTTTTATTTTTAAAGGCCAGTTATTTCATGGATCCAGGATACTATGCATCCTGATAAAGTTCCTTTGGCCTTTGGAATTAAAATAGCCCCCCCACATCATCACATACCCTTCACCATACCTAGAGATTGGCATGGTTTTATTTCAGTTAGCCTAATAGCTGGTCTGATTTGCATGGAGAGATGATTTTATGGAAAGTACCCCATGCCAATCTCTAGTCAACTTTAGCATGGGTGTGTTCACTTATGCTAAGCACTGTAGGAATTTAAGATTGGTCCTGGATCAAAGCATCATTGAGTTTTGGATGGTAGTAATTTACTACCGTCTGCACTTTTGACACACTAGCCATTGTGTTTTCTAGGGCTGCTCCCTCTTAGTCGAATAGTCGACTAATCGGTCGTTTTGGTCTTAGTCAACTTAGATTTCTTTAGTTGATTAGTCATGTTTTATGCTTTTTTTAATGCTAAATGACTTATTTCCAAGAAACGTACGAGCACATCTCTGGTAAACACACGAATGGAAGCGGTGCTTTTGCATGACTGTTTGCGGAGAAACTCAGATTTACAGATCTGTACAGCCCTAGTGTTTTCATCTGCGAGTCAACCTTTAAAGAGGACCTGTCAGCATTTGCATTACCATGGAAACTAGTCCTAACTGATCGGGCTCGAGCTCGAGCTCAGTAAGCCAATCGAAGTAAATGAGAGGACGCAGAAGTTACACATTAACTAAGGCAAGATGAGTTTGCTCACTTATCTGGAAACAGCGTTTAGTGTAACAGGAAAGGTCTGTTTGTCAATTCATCTTCACTTCCTGCATTACTTCCTTGGACTCGCCTATGATGAGTTGCTTCGCAACCCAAAGCATGTTTAGGTCTCAAACAGATCATGGGATACTCAAAGCAGAGGGCTGTTTTGACTGGACAGTTAGCCAGCGTGCACAAACATCAGGAGAGCAAATGCTAGGCGAACTGAGGCAACCTCCACCCATGAAAGTCGCTGTCTGTCCCCCCCCATCACTGTCGGCAACCTTTTCTATTCATCATCTTCTTCTCAACCGGCCCGGCTACAGTGAACCACAAGTAACACCCGTCAATGTTAACGTTAGATCACTGCCAGTGCTGATGCAGTGATTTACCATTAGCATAACGTTACTGGCTAACTGTTAGTAGCAGCTGGGTGGCATCTTCTTTTATTTTTTTTGTCGCCCTGATCTTGTTACACAAACCAATATTAAATACCTGCTAGACGGGTTAATATCACAGTTCGAGGCTCACGTTAGCACGCTACACCGGGTAAAAATGACCAACTAGCCACGCTAACGTATAGATATATCACTGCAGCTAGCAAGTAGGCTAACCAGTGAGAAGCTAACGTCAGCCCGCTCAGGGACATTCTTCCACACCACAGATACTACACTCTGCCCTTACCTCATAGTTCAGTTTCCATCGTGTAATTCAGGATAACGTAGCTCGTTGCGTGTTTATGTAACCATATAATGTTGTATTCCCTCCCGAATGTGCTGTTTTACCACTAAACCCTTTCCGGTGATTCTCCTGTGGTTCCGAAATCCCGACCGACTGAGGGACAGCTGGAAAATGGGGTAACGCTTCTGTCGTATCGCGATATGTCATAGTGACTGTAATGACATCGACCAAACCTCGCGAGAATTTGCGAGCTGCTGGCTTGCCCCGAATCTCAGGGACGCTGTGAAGTAAAAGGATTTTACTTCGCTCCTATACCGGCTGTTGTTTATTAAGAAGAAAAAAATATCCCAAAACAACAAATATTTAAATAAGAATAACGTACATATATTCAAATGTGTATTAGGATATACCCCTTGAGATGTATCATCTCGTTTTCGAGGGGGTCCCAACACAATCATTACATAACAACGGAGGAGTGAAAAAATAAAAAATAAAAACACAATTAGCAATACGACAACGTACATACAAAAAGCAACAACAACAAAAAAACAACACATGCATACGTACATAAATACATTACAACCACTAAATGGCCAAGATGGCCAATATTAAGTAAACAGTAGAGTGAGTGGATTATTAACTACAGTCAAATATAAACAGTAGGCATAAGGATAACAATGGCAGTTCATCTTAAAGTGAGCAGACAGGGCATGTTTAAACATGCCTACATGACTATCAGAATGGTAAAACTTTGAAGCTAAATACAATAAAGCTACTGAAGTGTATATACTGTTTTCTCTCAGAAAAAAATAGGGAAAGAACACAATATAAGTATAGGCTATGTTGTGTATGTTGTGTTATATGGACCTGTGTCTGCAATAAAGTTTATATATATTCATATTTTGGGAATAATCTCTCTCTCTGAACTAATACTAAAATTATGATGACCAGGAATGAGAAATTACATGAAATACAGCTAGATATATTTTGCACCACAGTGAATATGTTTTTAGTCACAAAACAACCGACTAATGGCACTTTATATGCCTACTCGTAAAAATCCATAACATACTTAAAATAAAAAAAATCTAAAACTGATATTTAATTAAAACATCTTACAGCATGGGTTAGCAAGAGAGTGTAAATATGCAATTTGCACATATATAAATCATGTAAATTCAAAGACAGAAAAACTTTATGCATCTAGAGTTTGGAACATATAAGAGTGACTGCCCTTGTAAAAATTAGACAAGCATAACAAATGCATCTAGCATACACATCTACTTTAAGACTCTATACTTACAAGACAGTGCCATTGATGATGACTGAGAAACAATAGAAGCAAAAGATCAAAACAAAATGATATAAAGATATTATTGAATCAAGCTTTAGTGGACTTCATGTGTGGAGTTTTGCTCAGTGGCTCAAACTGTGTGAGTAACACAATTGATAGCATATGATTGCAAATAGTTGCAGGAGGGTGTCAACTTTATTCTTATTCGGAATTTCTTCTTCAGCAGTATGGTATCCCTGTTAGTCCTAGGGAGTTTTCGATTGTTTTCGATTCTACCCCCACAGGTATAATTGCACTTTTTAGAGGTTTTAGGGCTGATGGTAATCTCCCTGTCTGTTTTAGGTAATGTAGCCTACTTGATACTGATGTTGGTAGAAGTTGCTTCTCTCCACTGTAAGAATATTAACAAAATAATTCCAGTTGGTCCAGCTTTGTTGGAGATACAGTATATGTAAGGACAAGGTCTGCCTTGACTGACAACTGAGAAGTTGTCGATGTTCAAATTTTTTAGCTAAGTCCTGGATCTTCCCAATCCTACCTACAGCACCTTTAATGTAAACTGTACATCCTGTGGGAATCCAAGAGAAACTCTTGTGCATTTATTTTGGTTATGCCCTCATACTAAATTACTTTGGAGTAAACTGTCTCGATACTTAGCTGATCTTATTTACCCTGAATTCTCCTTGTGATCGGAAAATGTGCTTTTTGGTTTCATTAACTATGACACAAATCTCACCTCTCAATTTTATTTAATCAACCTGATTTTAATTTTGACCACATTTTACATCCACTTTACAAGTCCAAATTCCAAAATAAAACACCTAACTTCATAGAGCTGTCCATTCACATTTAAAACTAAATTTCATCTATATCCTGTTGCAGTAATAAGAAGGCTGTTAGAACATACACACACACACTTTGTACTTTTCAAATGCTTTAAGTAAATTGAGTTGTTTTCTTTCCTTTTTTTTATTGTTTTATTTTTTGTATCTCCCCTGGCGTACTTGACCTGTTTGTATTGTATACACTTGTGGCTGTATAGGCTCCTTGTTATGTGCTCAATACAAAATAAAAATAAATTAAAAAAATAGGGCCAATTTCGAAGTGTGCATAAAAGAGTGTTTTAAAAGGTGGTGGTTAAAATGCCAATGTGATTCCAATCACTTTACATCGGAGAGTTTTTTTTCTTCAAATTATGTTATGAATTGTTAGTTTTGCCTTCGCGCGATTAGTTTTAACATGTGTAGTAATTCATAACATCCTATAGAGGGCGGAAAGATTGTAGTACTACAGGAAAAAATGTAAACAATGAAGAAGAAGAGGTCAGCTGACTTAGCTAAGCTAGTCAGTTTACCAGCGAGCAGAAAGTAGCAATAGCTTCTACAGGAGAAAATAAATAACGTAATATATGAAAAGGATTATTGTCAAGCGGATTAGAATATTTTGACGTTGTATAGCTGCGTTAATTAAAGGTGAGGTTCTAATAACAGTATGAAAGGTTTGTACTGCCGAGCTGGTGAGAGTGATGCTGAGCCCAAGTTCGTCATTCAGGAAACGGTGAGTGTGTGTTTGGTCTGTCGGTATGTGACTGTGTGCAGGTGGATGCTGTTGCTGTCTGACTCGAAGTCTTTAGTCATTATAAAAACACATTTCACTGTTGCATGAGGCTACAGACTAAAAGCATCGGATCAGGACAAGCAAACGAATCTGCTTGTGTGAAACTATGCCTCCTCCACATGCAGCAGGGATGTCCAGCACATTCAGAAACCTCATTTTAGCCTACCACATTATCTGAAAACATCAGTAGGCACCTTATTAACATTGGTTCGATTTCTAGTTGCAGACTGCTGCTTTGGTAGCCATGGTGTATTACAGTGCTTATAGAGGAAGAACATGCATTAGATAGATAGATAGATAGATAGATAGATAGATAGATACTTTATTGATCCCCAAGGGGAAATTTCAAGGTCCCAGTAGCAAGACATTACACACAGCATACATCATAAACAGAACACATACATCATAAACAGAATGTATCCATAATGTCTGCATTACAATCTGTATTTCTGTGTCTGTCTTTTTATTAAAACTATTCTATTCATCTTTTTAAAGAGACGTTTGTGTCTTGTTTCTCTGTGTCTGTACTTCTCTCTCTGACCGTTTGTGTCTGTATCTGTTTCCCTCCAGAGTCTTCCAGAGGTTTTAGGCAGCCATCTGGTCCGAGTTCAGGTAAAGGCATGTGGACTAAGCCCAGTGGACTTCAAGGTACTTAAATCAAAGATGATGATCAAAACGGATGTGAGCATTAGGGCTGCATGATATGAGGAGAATATGCCATATGCGATAACATTGTAGAATATCACCATATATTACTTGTGATATATAAACAGATATTAAAATGTACTCAGTTCTGACTTTCTGTTGCTTTTAGTATTATTCTTAAATACAACAAATTGCTTGTTGAATTTAAAACAAATAAAAGGAAATCATTTCTAACAATTCAATTGAAGATTTAATTGAACATAAAAGGCACTGCTTAAAAAAGAATGAGTTACATTTTAATTTGCAGTTTTTTTTACTGATATTTTCTTTCAACTAACAATCAAATTTCTTTGTTATCAAAGATATAGTTTATGGAGGACTTGATTCATATAAAAAAAAAAGAAAGAAATGCATTAAGTGCATTATTACATGTATTAATTGTTGAAATACATTTGAAAATCTTGGTTATCATCTTGTGTAGTCCATATACTGCATGTGTCCATAGGTCACTGATCTGTTATTATTAAATAACGTTGTCAGTTGTTCCTTATAGGTACACTGTGTAGTGTTTTAGACATTAGATAAAATCAATGTCTTCATAAATATGTCTTCAATGGTGTAAAATTACCTTTTCTTATCTGTTTTTACATTGGACGGGCAAGTCCAAGGAGGCTTCCATGTCGTTCCGCCATTTTGAAAAACTCTAATCGTTGAGAGGGACATAGAGCACTAGCTTACCTGTCTAGCTAATCCACAACGTGTTTTCGTTCAGAGCCAGCGTCACGTGACTGAAACCAGCAGAAACGAAGAAGGAGATCAGTGAGAGGCGCATCACTGCCCCGGCTAATTTGAAAGGCCTGCACTGCCCTTTAGTTCATAATGGAGGATCATACGTATGCCGAGCCACGGGAGAAGGAAGCCTCGTCGCCAAAAAAGCGAAAATTGGAAGACATGTTGTCATAGCTTCTTGGTACATAACGACTACCGTAGTTGCAACACGCATTAGAAAAAGCCAGGCTAGAGAGAGAGAGAGCACTATTCGTTTGAATGCAAAATACAATTTCACCGCTAGACGGGAGAAATTCCTACACAGTGTACCTTTAAACTTTCGTGCCAGTGAAGGTCACTGAATTAAATTGAAATCGCTAAATAGAGTCCATCACCCCTTGTGTGACTGAAGTGATGACTCGTCTTCTCTCCGCTCATTTATCATGCGTCCTGTTCTCCAGCTGCTTGAGGACTTGGGGATCCAGAGAGACCTAATTCCTGTCGGCAGAGAGGTGGCCGGGGTCGTCATGCAAGGTTGTCAACACACAAACACACTTCTCCATGGCGCTGTATGATTGTTCAGAAGGAAAACGTGACCAGTAGTGCCTTCACAGACATTTCGTCACTTTAAATAGTTTGTTTGTGTTTTTTCGCAGTGGGCGACAAGGTCTCTTTCTTCCAGCCGGAGGATGAGGTTGTAGGTAGGAACCTTTTTTTTATTTATTTATCTGATGTAGAGGCTGCCTTCTGACTCTGACACTGGTTGGAGGTTAAAGATAGATCGAGCATGCGATGTTAACTGCGTGGACACTGGAGAGCATGACAGGACATTTGTTGTTGTTTTTGTAGTCCGATACATTTGTAATACCTGATCATTAATAATGTAAAATCATTCGAGCTGGGTGATACTGTCTATCCTTCTGTCTCTCAAACTCATCGACCTTCCCTTTCCAGGCATTCTGCCTCTGGACTCTCCCTGCTCTGGACTCTGTGATGTCATTGAAATAGATGAACACTATTTAGGTACACACACACACACACACACACACACACACACACACACACACACACACACACACACACACACACACACACACACACACACACACACACACACACACACACACACACACACACACACACACACACACACACACACACACACACACACACACACACACACACACACAGCATAACATGCACTTTGTTCCTGCAAATGTGCAGCTTCCATTATCATCAAACACAAATTCTCATGACAGTCAGCTTACCAAGCTGACTGTCAGAGCCATTCCAGGTCCCAGCCCCTCATCTAAAAGCTTTGCTGGCACTTTGAACAAAGCAGAATTGTGTAAAAGCACTTTAAGTGCACAGACTGCCCTCTGTTTCACCTGTAGTTGCTGCCTGACTTCAATTTGAAGCCCTGCACGACAAACAAAAAGAAAATCAGCATGTTGTCCTCTTGAAATCGGTTCATAAAGGGGAGTTCACATTGCAACAACGTGTATTTCTCCCTTTCTGTTCTCCAGTTCAGAAGCCAGAGAAGCTCAGCTCGGTGTGTGTCGCAGGAGCTCTGCGTGACGGCCTGTGTGCTCACACTGCTCTACACACACACGCTCGCATGGCAGCCGGACACACACTCCTGGTCATGGACGGAGCCAGCGTACGTATAATACTCAAACAATCGGACATCTTGGCAACATAGTGGAGAAACGCACTCGTCGTTCATCCAGGAGGGTTTTTATCCCATCAGGGGACCTTTTTTTTGCAACATGTTTCCTATCATTCTCTAATTTTAAAACTGTCCAATAGAGACAACGTGAGAAAGTGTAAGTGTAACGTTCCCATCTCCTCTCCCTCCGCAGTCTTTTGGCCTTATGTGCATCCAGTTGGCTTGTCACCACGGAGTGAAGGTTTTAACGACATCCCACTCGCCACAAAAACACACATTCCTGGAGCAGCTTCGGCCCAGCGTAGGTATGTACAGGCCACCGTTAGTTCACGTTCAAAAAGCTTTATGTGTCCTTGACCCTTGTGTTTTCAAAGTTTTTTATAAAAGAAATATGGGTTTCCTTTAAACCAAATTGCCTGAAAATAACTGTTAGAATCAGGGGTCTTCAACGTGTTTTAAGCCAAGGACCCCTCAACTGACAGAGAGACGGAGCAGGCACCCCCTACTACATATATTGTATAAAACTAAGTTGCATAATAAACTGGGCCTACAATAACATGTAGGGCGGCCTAAAGCCTTTATACATACCTTTTTAGTGCATAGAATACTAAGCTATTGAAATAGCTTAATAAATGTTTTTGTAAATCATGTTTTAATACATAAATGAGTCACAGTGAATCCTGAGGATGAACTGTCTGTGGAATGCTACCTTAGTGACTCCTTACCTATAGGCCAGTAAGCAGCTGGGATTTATATTTGCTAATAATATTTTGGATTCATGTTAAGACTTTGAAATTTTTGAGCAATAATTTGGAGGGCCCCCCCCTGCATTGCGCTCTGGGGACCCCCTAGGGGTCCCGCACCCCTTGTTGAAGATCCCTGGTTTAAATGGTTTCAAAACAGCATCCTGTCTGTGAGCGTCTGATCTTAACTATTAGTCAAAAATAATTCATAATTTCTGCTTTTTTTTTAACTCGAGAATTAGATATGTCATATACATTAGGTTTATTGAACATGAACTTTTAAAAACAAAGCGTTGAAAACATTGACAAAAACGTTTGAAAAAGCATCAAAAGCAATCGAAAAAACGCCAAAATAGTCAAAAAAAAAACAAAAAAAACATGCAAAAATAGTTCATTTTCAATTTTTACCCAAATGTTCATGGTCGACTGGAAGACAACACGAGGGTTAACAGTAATGTCAAATTTTAAACCCAATCTTCGTGGAGTGTCTGCAAAACGATTTGAAATGTGTTCTCTATAAAATCTTTCAGAATGGAACTCATTCATGCTCTTTTGCTTCTTTCCCCCTTTAAAAAAAAAAAAATCCTTGTTTGTTTCCTGTCTTGTTTCCTCCCCTTCATATTTCCCTCAGGTGTTCAGGATCCTTTAGTAGGTGAGATCTTTACTCTCTCTTTCTAACTGACTTGCATGCTTGCTTCCTTGCTGCTGATCTTCTCATTCCTGAACTAAGTTTAAATAGCATTTGGATTAATCAATGAGCTTTAGGTTTATTGCTTTATGTATCATGCGTCTGTCGGACTCCATGGAGGATTCCATCACCGTTATTATATTAGATGTATTGTTTTTGTAATAACTGTTTACACAATTTTTTGTTAACATTTAGTTGAGACATATTACAAACAAATTACCCCAGGATAAGACCTCATTCTTTTCTCATTTTAAGTAAATGTTGTAAAAGGGAGTCTGAAGTAATGGTCTAGTGATCTAAAACCTGCTGCCACCGTGTGGAAAATTTTGAAATTGCAACCGCTGCAACTTAAAGTTTGCGGTTCATAATTGTATTTAGATGTTGTACCAGAATAGTTTTATGTTGTTGAATTTTCAAAAAACACCATATATTTGTTGTACTTCACTTTGTAAACCTATAATGTGCACAAAAAGATATATAACACGATAAAGGAAAGGGAAAAAGCCAAAAAGCACAATATGAGCACTTTAAATAAGCTTCCAGTTAGATATTTTGTGCAGATAGGAGTAGAATTACAAACTGGCATTGAGGCTGGTATTCCGTGAGCAGATTTTTTTTTTAAAGTTTAAAAAGCATTATAAAGGGATTAGTGATATCATGTTGCTGTGTCTTTGTGTGTAAAGTTAAGGTTATTCCAGTTTATAACGGCTCATCAGACCTGCTGCCAGTGGTTTTGGAGGAGACAGGAGGACTGGGAGTGGATATAGTCATAGATTCTGGAGGTAAATACATTTTTTCTGCATCTGGTCATCTGTCTTATTCACACTGTTGAATAGGGCTGCATGATATGAGAAAAATATTGTTGAATATTGCGATAACGATATTACTTGGGATTAATAAGCAGATATTATTAAGTGTACTCGGTTCTGCATTCCTGCTGCTTTCAGTATTCTGCTAAAATACAAAAAACTGCTTGTTGAATTCAAAAGAAATGAAAGGAAATCATTTCCAACATTCTTTTATTGAACATCGAATTGAATATAAAAGGCACCGCTAAAAATGTAGTTACATTTTAAAGTGCAGTTTTCTACTGATTATTTCTTTCAACAACTCAGAAGAATCTCTGAGTATCTTTCGCGATATGAAGCAGCCTTTTGCGATGTGTTTAGTGCCCGCCAGTTAAATATCGCGATGACGATAAAAAAATACATTATATTGTGTTGAACATTAGTTTTATTGTAAAAAATGGACATCAGATCTGTCTGTGTGTGTGTGTGTAGTACGTCTGCACGAGGAAGAGTCAGAGAAGACAAAGCTCCTCCCACACAAACATGACATCATCAGTGTGCTGGGAGTCGGGGGCCACTGGGTCACATCCCACAAAGACCTGCAGGTGAGTCCGAGCCGCATCACACGGGGTATTTACTTCCTATTGGTTATTTTACAATCTTTCTGCTCTCAAAATCTTCAGGTCAAAAAAAAAAAAAAAAAAAGAAAAAGAAAGAATACATATTAAATCTCGTCCTAATAGACAGACAAAATAACCTTTCTAAAACAAGTATTTTTATCAGCATTTTGTACAGCTTAATTCAAAAGTCTTATTGTCAGATTATCACTGTTTTTTTGCATTTTTACAGTTGGATCCTCCAGATTGCAGATTCCTGTACTTAAAATCCGCCTCTTTGACTTTCCTCAACCATGAAGTGTGGACGGCTTCGTCGGCTCAGCAAGGACGATACCTCCGTATCCTGTGGCAACAGTGTTTAATCTAATACGTGTGCAAATAATCAGGTGCATAAACCCCTCCCTTAACACACTTTGTGTCAGATATTCTGAAGGACATTGTGGAGAAGATGTCAGCTGGAGTTCTCAGGTAACTCGTCACACAACAACCACTCAGCAGGGTCGGAGGGTCCGTCACATTTGTTTATCCACTGACTACAAACTCAGTTTGTCCCATGGCAGTTAACAGGATGAGCTGTTTAGAACTTGGATGAATATATGGAAATTAAATTTGATCAAACTCAATATCAATACATGACATACATTTTAAGTAATAAAGATTTTAAAGTTTAAAGTGCTCATATTATGCTCAATTTCAGGTTCATAATTGTATTTAGAGGTTGTACCAAAATAGGTTTACATGGTTTAATGTTCAGAAAACACCATATTTTTGTTGTACTGCACATTGCTGCAGCTCCTCCTTTCACGCTGTGTGTTGAGCTCTCTGTTTTAGCTACAGAGTGAGACATCTCACTTCTGTTCCATCTTTGTTGGGAGTTGCACATGCGCAGTAGCTAGGTAAGGACTACTAGCCAGTCAGAAGCAGAGTATGAGAGCGTGCCACGCTAGCAGCTAGGTGAGCATTATAACGTGTGTTACAAAGTGACCCACGTTTGTCTCTGAAGTAAAGGCTGGACTACAATAGAGCAGTTGGTGAACAGTGTTTTCTGTTGGAGATGGTAAGTCCCTTTGGGGGGACTTTGGGCTTTTTCACTTTTTAAACCTATAACATGCCCACAAAATATATATAACACAATATATGAGGTATTAAAGTTATTGAATGAACTTAAGTGTTAGAAGGCAATTGGTCTAGATGAAATACCGGCCAGATTTTTAAAAGATGCTGCAGAATTCATTTCTCCATATCTCACTCATATTTTTAATCTTTCAATTATGTCAGGTAGATTTCCGAAAGATCTGAAGCTTGCTAGGGTTGTTCCGCAATATAAAAAAGGGAGCAAATTAGAAGAGGGTAATTATAGACCAATTTCGATTTTGGGAGTTGTTTCAAAAGTCTTTGAGAAAATATATAATTACATTAGTAATTCTGATTTGTTTTATGATTTGCAATCTGGTTTTAGAACATCTTATTCTACGGATACGTGTTTATTATATCTAACAGACTATTTAAGAAGAGAGATCGATTTGGGTAAACTTTGTGGCATGGTATTGCTAGACCTCCAGAAAGCATTTGACACGGTTGACCATCAGAGCTTGCTGATTAAACTAAAAGCCCTAGGTTTTAACAGTGTGGCATGTAATTGGATTCGATCGTATTAGACTGAAAGGCATCAAAGAGTTGATATTAACTGCACTCTATCAGAGGCAAGAGAAATAACGTGTGGGGTGCCACAGGGTAGTGTCCTGGGTCCATTGTTGTTTCTCTTATAGATCAACAATATGAAATCTGTTTGCAGTTGTAATCTTTTTCTCTATGCGGATGATTCAGCCTTGGTGTTCTCCAATAAGGACATAAAAGTTATTGAGAATCATTTACGTGATGAGTTACAAAATATAAGTGAATGGCTGATAGAGAACAAACTGTCTTTGCATTTGGGGAAAACTGAATCTATTCTATTTGGGTTGAGTAGGACTCCTGAGCTTAACATTTTTGGGTGGTATCCAGATTGAAGCTAAAAATTGTGGTAAATATTTGGGCTGTGATTTAGACAGTTCTGTGAGTGGAGAAAGTATGAGTCAAAAGGTTATCAAAAAAGTGAACCTAAGAATAAAATATCTGGTTCGTAAGGCTCAGTTTCTAAATAAAGAAACTTTAAAAATGTTGGCAAATGCTTTAATTCAGCCACACTTCGATTATGCCTGTACTACATGGTACAGTAGCACACCCAAGAGGATAAAAGTTCAACTTCAAACGGCACAGAATAAATTAGGTTGATTTTAAATCTCAACTATAGAGATCATGTTGGCTCTTCTGAACTTAAGAAATTAAAATGGTTGAAATGGACAGTTGAAAACAGGGTGAGACAGTTGAAACTAAGATTAAAAAGAAATATTTTGTATAAGAATGAGCCATGGTATTTTAAAGATTATTTTAAGCTTATTAGAAACTCTCATAGATACTCAACGAGAGGTAGTGCCACAGAGATAGTTCCGTGTAGATTTAAGACCTGTTCTGGGCAAAATACTTTTTTTGTACATGGCGGCAATGGAATGGAACAAACTCCCAGTTGAGATTAAGTTAAGCCAGTCAGATCGTTGTTTTAATCAAGCATGTGGTGAATGGTTGTTAAATGCTAATTAGATTCAATCTTTATGTAGTCTTAAATGAATATTTATTATTACAGTGTATATATTTGTATTTATTTTATATTTGGATGTGGTTGAGTGTACATAAGGTACCTTTTAGTCAGCTGTAGCTTGCCTGGACATCTTTGTCAGACTATAACGAGGACCACAATGGAAATAAGTTTGTAACTTTCTTGTGTTATCCTCGACAGTTCTGATAAATGTAAAGTGTCACTGTGTTGGCATCTTGTTATGCATTTATTTCTGTTACGGTCTAATAAATCAATAAAATAAAAGGAAAGGGAAAAAGCCAAAAGCATAATATGAGCACTTTAAATAAGTCACAAGCGCAGAACGAGGTTAACACAATGGTGATTGAGCCTATGGCCCTTTGTTTAAAGACCTAGCATTTTGCAGTTTTACGAACCGGGTGTCTGTGGCAACATCTCCGGGAAAAATCCCAAGCGGCGCACAGTTAGAGATGCGTTTTCACTTACCCAGCCATGGTTGGTCCACCAGAGAGGGTAGACTGAGCCAACACAACAGTCTCGCTCCTCAGACTCACTTATGTGTGAAGCGGCAAACTATTTTTCCCCGGTCTCTGCCAACTGACCTTCGTCACACAGGCGACACTGTTTGGATCTCTGGGAAGTGAGATCCAAAAAAAAAACCATCTGCTTACTGCAATAGGTGCCGCAATGGAGCTGAAATCCTCGAGATTGCAACTTTAAATTCAGTATTTCTTCGCAGAAATGCTCCCTTGTATAAACGTAAGGCTAAACCAGCTAAGTGCAGCTTTAAATATAGAAGATGCAGGAAACTGTACGGGAAAAACTATTTTGTCACATCTCTGTTGTCTTTTCTCTCTATAACTTAACCAAATATAATCTGTTCTGTTCTGTCTGGTTTCGATCTGGCTCTCCAGACCTCAGCCTGAAGAGACGGTCCCTCTCTATGAAGCCACGGTTACCATGGCGACTGTCCAGCGTCACCAGAAGAAAAAGGCTGTTATTCAACTCTGACCACAGCACTCGTCTGAGATGTAAGACAATGCAACCTACAAATCACAGGAATCCCTTTTCCTTCTGCAGGTCGACTGTTTAACCCTCCGGTTGTCCTCGGGTCAAATTTGACCCATTTTCAAAAAGTTTCTATATCCGAAATTTGGGTTTTTGTCAACCAAATTGTCAAAACAAATAACATGGATGGTTCCGTACAACGCTCTTCACAAGTAGAATATATGATCAGTTGATTACATAATTGAATGTGGGTGTTTATTCAATTTTATAGCATTTGAAAAGAAAAAAAAAAAAAAAAAAGTTAAAAAAAGCGCAGGAAGAATCGACAAAGACATCGAAAGTGACAAATGTCAGACAAAGTGACAAAAACATTGGGAAGTGACAAAAAATGCTTGGGGGAAAGTGAAACATTTTTAAATAAAAACAATTGCCCATTTTAGGCCTTCATTTTCACAGGACAGATGAAGACATGAAAGGGAAAGGCAGCAAAGGGCCGCAGGTTGGAGTCTAATCTGCGGCTGCTGCGTCGAGTAGTAAACCTCTATATATGTGCGCCTGCTCTACCAACTGAGCTAAACCGGCCACAGTTTTTTTTTTTTTTTTTTTGAACCAGAAAAACTAAAAGTTGCATGGTCGACGGGAAGACATCACAAGGGTTAATATAACAAGTGAACACTTTTACTTGTATTCGTTTTTTTAGGGGCCTGAAACCTGCCACAGCACGCATCATTACAGGCAGACGACATCAGCCTTCTGTCTGTCTGGGCTAGCACCTCCAGTTCACCTAACCTGCTTGACTTGAAGCTGCAGGAAGAATCCATTTTCTTCTGGTTCTGAAGAAACGGTTCTAACCAACGAGCCAGCGCGGTTCCTCCAAACACAGACACCTTTGACCCCATTCTGAATATGTATGATTTCATGTGGCTCACGTTAAAGCCTGTCTGGTCATTATTCATTACTTTATATTTCTTTGAGAATAATCCACAACACTTCATTTGACTCCATCAACTACACATTTTATCACATAAAGACGACTGCACTACTTGCTGTCGGTGTAACTGGTGTGATGCAAAGTTTTGCTTATCATCCAAATGTACAAATAATTATAAACAGGAACTGGAATTAAAGTCGCTGTTAGAAGGCATGTTGTGTAATGTTGCGCTTTTTGTCTTCTGTACTTTGTAATTACTTGAATCTGAAACTAATTCAACTTCTGAATGGAAATGATCGAGAACTGTACATTTTTTTTTTTTTTTTTTTTTTTACATCAGAAAATAAATAAGAAAAAAGTATGTTGTTTTCCTCTCTACTCTGTTTCCTCATAATTGTATTTTAGAGCTATGATTGGGCCCAAAATAAATCCGGCCTGACCCTACATGAACCTGCATAGTTTCTGTCCGAGCCAGACCCGAACCCAAACCACGGCTGATTTAAAAACCCCAAATCTCCCCTCCTTTTTCTGGAAGGCCTCCTGCACGCTGCCGGGCAGCGTGTGAGCTCTAACCTGTTAACGTGGGAGCCGAAATAAAAACACGCCACGCAGCTGACGCGCTCACGCGACGCAGCCAGCGTACATTAGCCCTAGGTGGAATAGTTATGTAGAAGATGGTGGTCGCACACAGCCTGTACATTACATGACATTACACAGACTATGAGGTCTGAAATTAAAAAACTGAACAAAAACTGGGAAATTTGCACAAACCTATGAATTACAGCCCGGCCCAATTGTGTTCGGGCAGAGACTCAAAGCTCTATTCTGTCCAGATGAGATGAGAGCCTCACCGTCTTGCTTAGCGTCGTTATAACAGGGCGGGCGCTCTTTGAGCATACCTGGAATCAGACCTGTGACCCTCTGGTTACAGGACTGTGGCCTTCTGTCAGCCATACCTGTCGACAGGCAGAACAGGGAGCCTGTCCGGCGCCACCAGTTCAGCCAACAACGTTGCTTCTTGTAGCGATTGGCAGGCCAGGGAACCAATCGGATGTCAGCTCACAGCGTCAGTCTCAGGTTGGCGTGACAAGAGTTCCTCTGGGTGTCTCGCCGTGCCTTCCAGTGCCTCAAGACAGCTTCCCAGGATGCACCTCTCCTCCTGTCGCAGTGACTTGACCACATCTAGCTGCTCCCTGACTGACTGGTCACAATGCCGGAGGAGGTGGGCGATCTAAACACACACAGCAAGTAAAGAAGTGTGTGTGTGTGTGTGTGTGTGTGTGTGTGTGTGTGTGTGTGTGTGTGTGTACACACACCTTATCCAGGGCTGTGTGAGTGTCTTGTAGTAGCCGTCGACAGAGAGTCTTAGTTGTCTGCAAGCTCCTCTCTTCTCTCTCTTCACACACCACCTGGCCGAGCAACACTGCCTTCCAGTGGTGACTATGAAAATAAACGCACACATCTAATAAATCATCTATATTTTTATATATCATAGAGCAGAATAAGCAAGCAGAGGTTCCCTTTTATACAGATATACACATATGAATATGATGTGCGTGTGTGTTTATAGACTTACTACAGTGTTTGTGGCAGGGACAACAGTCTGAGAGCCGTCATCAGCCTCCAACTGGGACCTTCACTGGACACAGTGAGATTACTAACAGGGAGAAAAGAGGAGTTTGAGTGATTTTAGGCATCACATTTTATTTTAAATGAATTAATCTCTGTGTGCAATGCAGCAATGTCTCTATTTATATGTATTAATTAATCTACTTTAGCATAAAGACTGGAAACGGGGAGACTGCTGCTACTCTGGGCAAGAGGACAACACGTAGATCCAAAAACGGAGGACTGTTACTTTAACATCGCTCCTGGTTCCTCTATAACACTATAAAAATTAGAGATGTTCCGATACCGATACCAGTATCGGTATCGGCTCCGATACTGCCTAAAACGCTGGTATCGGTATCGGGAAATATTGGAGTTTATGCACCGATCCGATACCACGTAATAAAGCCCTAAAGAAAATCTACATTAAAGTAGTTTATTTATGTTCTTTTTCCGTTATAACTGACTGTCAAACTGGAGAATAAAAGAAAGTTCTGGGGCATTCATTGTTTGTGTTTGTTCATGTTTCACAAAGAGTTTAACCTGAGCCAGACTGACAACAAAAATAGAAATCACATCGCACCCTTACAGGAATAGTAGTATACAGCTGTTAAAACATAATGAAATATATGACACTCTGGTATCGGATCGGTACTCGGTATCGGCCGATACGCAAGTTCAGGTATCGGAATCGGTATCGGGAAGCAAAAAAGTGGTATCGGGCCATCTCTAATAAAAATAATAATTATTATTATTAAAGCATCTAGTAGCGCTTTTACAACGGTTTACAGACAAACCATACAATACATAAAAGGAACAATGACAATGCAGATGTCTTACTGAAGGAAATTGTTCTCTCTGAGAAACTTGATCTTCTGATCCAAACTCTTATCGCCTCCTAAAACGTCTGCGAGGAGATCTAAGGGGCCACAGTGAAACAGACAAGCACAAAGCTCCGGTGACAGTGTCATTAACTTTTCACATAACCTGTATAAAAACAACAACAAACTAAGATGATAACTGCAATATCTATATAATATCTGTATCTGTTTTGCCTTAAAAGGTCCAATGTGTGGGAATTTCTCCCATCTAGCTTTTGAGATCACATATCGCAATCAACTCTCTCGCACCACGCAGTTCAAAGTACGTATTACAGCTACGGTAGCCTTCACGCTTCAAAAAGCCAAGATACCCATTAGCAGCACCTGTGAGTTTATCATGTGACAGCGAAAACACAAGAGCAGTATGTCCTGTATGTCCCTTACCGGCTAACGTATTTCAAGATGGCGCATGAATATGGAGCGTCTACCCCAGTTCATGCAAATGGAAATTTAAAATTTCAAGCCAAGAGGAATACTTGGAATTGATGCTGGTGGTAAATATTCACAAAAAAGGACAAGTTTGTGAACGGGCAACACAGATTTTGAGAATGAACAACTAAACACGTTACACACTGGACCTTTAAAAAGTACATCTGGAGTTGCTTCAGAGGCAACAACGATAAGGCTTGTTCTATGTCCTACCTGTATCCACATAGACCACGCTGTTGGGGTTACAGGGGGCAACAAATCCGTACTCTAGCATCAGGCGCTGGCTGTCATGAGAACCGTAGTTAATGAAGGCCTGCTGGTAGCGGAGTGTCCCGGAAACGCTCCTGATTTCATAACATCTCGTTGTGTCATTGAAACTGGCTTTTACCTGGAGAAAATGTTATTATTTTTTTTTTTTATGAGATTTGTGAAGACTGGCTAATTGGCTCTCCATCTTTGCAATTGTCAAATCAGTTCAAACTCAAGTTGGGAAAGCAGAGTAGGCCATATATTCTGCACTGAGGGCTTTTACATACTGTATGGTTTAGTGTTTATGCGTGTACCTGCACGTCAGGGCGGTGGTTGAGCAGGTCCAGAAAGGGAGCCAAAGCATAAACATCCTGTCCAAACAGAAAGCTATTGGACGGGTGGGACATGAAGACGGAGCGTGTGTTGACACTACACCACGCCCACCTGGAGGAACGAGGGTAACTGCTTAATAACCTGACGGACTAAAAGTCCAACACATTTTAATAAATCTAAATATTTGTATCGCCATAAACCATTGTGGTGAATTGTTCATTCATTGATTTACCATTTTAAAAAGGTCCCATGACATGGTGCTCTTTGGATGCTTTTATATAGACCTTAGTGCAGGGCTCTTCAACGTTTTTTAAACCAAGGACCCCTTAACTGAAAGAGGGACGGAGCAGGGACCCCCTACTAAATAGATTGTATAAAATGAAGTTGCGTATTAAACTGGGCCTACAGTAACGTGTAGGGCAGCCTCAAGCCTTTATAAATACATGTTTTGCATAGAATACTAAGCTTTTAAAAAAGCTTTATAATTGATTTTATAAATTACATTTTAAAACAAATACATGCGGACAGTGAATCCTTAGGATGAACTGTATCTGTGGATGGCTATCCTAGAGACTACTTTACCTACAGGTCCGTAAGCCTATCATCAGTGGGGATTTATATTTGCTAATTATACATAATAAAACTTTAAAAAATTGACAATAATTTGGAGGCCCCCCTGCAGTGACTCTGAGGACCCCCTAGGTCCCTGAAGAAGATCCCTGCCTTACTGGCCCCTAATACTGTATCTGAAGTCTCTTTTATATAGACCTTAGTGGTCCCTTAATACTGTATCTGAAGTCTCTTTTATATAGACCTTAGTGGTCTCCTAATACTGTATCTGAAGTCTCTTTTATATAGACCTTAGTGGTCCCCTAATACTGTATCTGAAGTCTCTTTTATATAGACCTTAGTGGTCCCCTAATACTGTATCTGAAGTCTCTTTTATATAGACCTTAGTGGTCCCCTAATACTGTATCTGAAGTCTCTTTTATATAGGCCTTAGTGGTCCCCTAATACTGTATCTGAAGTCTCTTTTATATAGACCTTAGTGGTCCCCTAATACTGTATCTGAAGTCTCTTTTATATAGACCTTAGTGGTCCCCTAATACTGTATCTGAAGTCTCTTTTATATAGACCTTAGTTGTCCCCTAATACTGTATCTGAAGTCTCTTTTATATAGACCTTAGTGGTCCCCTAATACTGTATCTGAAGTCTCTTTTATATAGACCTTAGTGGTCCCCTAATACTGTATCTGAAGTCTCTTTCCCGAAATTCAGCCTTGGTGCAGAATTACAGCCACTAGAGCCAGTCCCACAATGAGCTTTCCTTAGGATGTGCCATTTCTGTCTGTAGCTATTGAGGAGGAGAGAGGGGGGGCAAGGTGGAGCGTGGGGGTGTGGCCTTGACCAACTGCCACATTGCTCGTTTGAATGCCATGGGACCTTTAAAGGTTTGTGTGTGTGTGTGTGTGTGTGTGTGTGTGTGTGTGTGTGTGTGTGTGTGTGTGTGTGTGTGTACACCTCAATGCTTCATATGTCAACAGCTCATCCACGGGCCGAGTCACGATTGGCTGCAGGGATCTGGATCAAGAATAAATCCCTTACAGGTTGGGACGATACTGACATTGTTCACATAAAGAAGACGGATGTCTATTCATGTCTTTTGAAGAATTAGATCTATTGGGATGTATTTAAAGCACCAGGCTTATACTAACAAATGTTGCAAAATAACAGCTTCAAAGATCATAGAAGATTATCGTCTCAATGCAAAGATTCAGTGTGTCACGAAAACTTGCATTCTGCCAGTAATGTTACGCAATGTGCAAGTAAACTCTGCCCTGCTTATTCTAATCAGAGCATAACCTTAAACACACAACCTAACCTGAATTAACTGGCTTCAGTGGAGGACTCACCTGAAAAAGTCTCGATTAAAGGAGTGGAGTTCTCGCACCGCCTCCCTCTGCTCTAAAGCCCGTCTCCGCACACTGGTCGGCAGAACGGCCATGACATCATCGGTGAAATAGGCGGGGCAGGTGTAAGTGGTGGGCAGCACGTCGATGTAGGGGAACCAATCAGAGGCCTCTCCACGGTGCCGCTCACACACCAGGAAGACACAGAGCGCCACCAGGGGAGAGAGGCGGGGCTTCCAGCTGGGGAGACAAGAATAATGACAGTTTGGGCCAAACGCAGCCGGTCCTCTAGACCCTTGGCCTACCCTCTTCTTCTCCGTATTAGAGGATGGATACCCGAACCGAGCCGGGCCGGGTTCAGACAGATATTTAGAAATTATGTTCGGGTTCGGGTCGGGCTCTGTCATATCAGCGCGATAAGGCATTGAACATTTTAAATTAAAAAAAGCGTATTATTTGGGTGTGCGCCTGTGTTAACGTGTGCTTGTTGCCCCGTGTGTGCTCATCTGTTGACATTTCTGAATGCCTTCCTACAGTTGCTTAAGAAAAGCGGGCTTTCCACACAAACAAAACGTACATGTGTCATTAGTATGAGTACAAAAATGAGATTTTAACTGTGTCGGACTCGGACATTAATATCCGAATGCCTGTTGGGCTCGGGCCGGGTTCGGTTACTGCTCTGTCGGACGCGGGCCGGGCTCAGACATCCAGTCCGTATGCGTATTTGCAATGTTATTTACTTGACTACAAGTTCCTTACACTTTTACTCATTCTGCCCCACCTTACTCTTTTGCTACAATGCAATTCAATACGACAAAAACACAAAACTGCACCTTTAAAACTACCAGAGTTGAATCAACACACCTACGACACACTGAAAGCTTTAAAGAGGGAGTAGTTATTGCATTGCACTTGATTTTACAGTTACTGTTATTCTGTCCAGCGCTGTATCTGGCCATATTCTAATATTTTACTTGTTTTACTTGTATATAAATGTGTGTGTGTATACCTCTTGATATACTGTCCCAGGTAGCTGTCCAGAACAGTTGAGGTTGTGAGGAGACAGGACTCTGGCAGAGAAATGACCAGCTGGCCAGGCTGCCAGAAGAACAGTAACAGACAAAGAGAAAGATTAGAACACTCAGAAACCACGAGAAAAACATTTTTAGATCAAAAAAAAGAAGAAGGAACGATTAACCAATCAAACAAAAGACCAGCTGGGTGTCAGCTTGGTTTTCTATGTCATCGAAGTCATTAATAGCTTTAGAATCTGGATACTTAAATTATTACTGTGTTTATGTTTTTTTTTCTTTTACCTTTATGCTCTTGAGAGCTTGCAGTCCTCTGCCTGTGTCTGGATGACCAGAAGCAACAAACACACAAACGTTAAAGTCTGTACTTCAATCCATCAATCAGATTACTTCACACAGGTTGAATGCAGCGAGAGGTTTATCTAATCTTTTCCGTATCGCAGCCAATGGCTGCTCTCCAGGAGCAGAACCTGGGGAAGCAGATTGGCTGCTGTATCTGCCAATCATGGAACGCGATAACCAATTGTTGTCACTGTTAAGCCCCTGACACACCAACGAGACATTTGGCCGTCGGACAGTCTGGCGAGGTCGGTGACTCGAGTCTGTTCGGTGTGTTCCGTGCCGTCGTCCGTCGGCCTTCATTTGGGCCGACCTGACTTGCCGTTATTGCTGAAATGACGAGCGGGATGAGTGACGAACGCCTCTCAAAAATCGGACGAAAATCATTTAAACTGACCTTTGTCGATCTGAAATGAAGACAGATTCAGCAACTGCACGGCCTATTTCTCACTTAAAATGTTTTTAGAAACACGTTTCGGTGAACTATTTTAGTAAAATAAGAGATCGTATTTTGAACAAGCCGCCATTACTATCGGCTGGAGAAGCCAGACCTATGTGACGCGTTCGTCATTTCCAGTTTAAATTTTTTGTACTACGTCTCACGCACGCGCAGAACGTACGCTCAAGACGCCGTGACATGTCAACATGTCTGCCGTGAAAAAGGTCTATCGTTGAGGCTTTGTAGGCGGAACTCGTTCCCATTCTTGATTGATATCCGACACACAGTCGTTCACAAAGTGGCGAACCTCGCCCCATCCTTTTATACCCAATCATGACCAATTAACCTGTTCGCCTGTGGAATGTTCCAAACAGGTGTTTTAAGAGCATTCCTCAACTTTCCCAGTCTTTTGTTGCCCATGTCCCAGCTTTTTTGGAACGTGTTGCCAATTCAAAATGAGTGAATGTGAAAAATGTGAATATTTGCAACAACAAAAAAAACATTAGTTTATCAGTTTGAACATTCATTTATGTATTTTATTTCTTTACTTTATCCTTGCACTGCTATACAGTTTTTTTATATTACTAGGTCTACATCATTCTCTTATATTGTCCATATTTAATGCTGGTCTCTAGACTTCATCCTTGCACTATTGGACTTATTTGCACTACCACCATGACACCCCCTCTCATAGAGCACCTTACCATGCAGACTGAATCACAGGGTCAGTCCCTGCCCTGTCACTGTAAGCTTCTCATGCTTATACAGCCCTTAGTACGTTCATGTGGATTTTTTTATTTTGTATCTTTTCTTTTATTGTCCATATTATTTACGTGGATTTGTTATTTTATCATCCTGTTTATGATGTATTTGTATGTTGTGTGTGATGTCTTTAAGCTACTGGGACCTTGAATTTCCCCCTTCCCCTAAGTATCTATCTATCTATCTATCTAACATTTCTTGTCTTTGTAGTGTATTCAATTGACTATAGGTAGAAAAGGATTTGCAAATCATTGTATTCTGTTTTTATTTACGTTTTACACAACATCCCAACTTCATTGGGGCTAGATATGTCTAGGTAGTCATTGCATCCACATTATTGATGATTATTTATCAAAACTCTCATTGTGTCAATATTTTGTGAAAGCACCACTAGTCAACCCTACAATATCGCCCGCAATGTCGATATCGATGTGTTTGGTTAAAAACTATTGTGATATTGGATTTTTCTTCATAACGCCCAGCTCTTTACATACGTGTGAACAAACATGGGAGCCCTGAGGTTGAGTAGGAAGAGACGTACCAGTGAAGAGGGCTGGCTGCAGCAGCGTTGAGGTGAAACCCCGTCGGTGGAGAAACTTTATCAGCCTCACGTACTGCGGCTGGTGACCCAGAGAGACTGAGGAAACAGAAGTAATTAGACTGGGGAGGGGAGAGACCTACAACTGGCTGTGCTGAGAACAGCTTACAGCGGTGAAACATTTTTAGAAGGCAACTACACTACAGGAGGAAATTGGTTGGTACCCGACTGGACGACACTCTCTTGTTTCTGCCTCCTCTTCCTCTTAGCTCGTCCAGCCCGATGGCCGCGATCCCTCATGATCCCACCTGGACCTGAAGCTCCTCATGGTGGACAAACACACACATTCACACAATAAGCACACATTAACATGGCCAAAAGTCAGAGTCTATCTCTCTCTACTACTCTACTACTGCTTATTATAGCCATTCAGCGTTATGTAACGCAAAAACAATGGACTGAAATTAGGCGAAAGGTCCTCTCTTAAAAGCTGAAATGTATAGGTATTTAATGTAAGGCAGTTTAATTCTTGATATTCCCTAACACATGTATTGTGAGTTTTAAGGTTAGTTCCACACCCTAGTTGCTGCTAGTTGGTCATAAGCCATGAATACTTGAAAAACCAGTTAGCATTTGAATCAGGGCTTTAGCTCTTAACTGTCACCCTCTGATGGCATGACTGCACACTTTTGGGATTTTTGTTTACATTTCTAAGCAGAAACCGGATATATTGTTGCTGTTTGACCCTCTCATTTGATGATTTAAAGCTTCTTCTTTTTTTCTTCTTTACATTATATTGCATTATCATACATAGATAAAATCAAGTTCATTGCCAAGTAGGTTTTCACACACAAAGTATTTCCCTAACTGTTTGGTGCATAACATAGCAGAGAGAAAAAAAATTCTGCAAAAGTCAGGAAACATTAATATAGATTGAAAAAATACAAAAACAATATGTAAAATACTATTACAAAATGTGTACAACATGCCTATATCTGTTTTAACGTTAAGAGCCGTTGAGTTTTGTGCAGGAATGTGCAAACTTTCACAGTCTAAATTCCCAGTTTTAATGTCTTATATCAGAATAAAAAGGGTCTGTTTTTATGATCAGCTAGTTTCCTAATCATTCTTTTTTAGTTCTAGATTATAGACAATTTTAAGAACCGTTCTCACAGCTCTCTCTCTCTGAAATTGTCACCATGACTCAGCATATCGTATTTTTTGTTCAGTCTCCTCATACATGGCTGATAGAAACTGAGCGCAACGTGTCATACCCAGGGGGAAACAATCGGGGCCAAAATATGCAACCAAAATGCTTGTAGCTAGCAAAAACATTAGATTTCAGCATTTCAAATGATTATTTTAGCAACCACTTCTTTCTTAATTCCAGTAATAATAGATTATAGACCCTATAGAGCCTGGATCTTTTCCTCGCCACTGCCGCACCAAATGCTTGCTCGTGGGAAATTGTTGGCTCTTTGTAAATTATAGAATGTGGTCTAGACCTACTCTATCTGTAAAGTGTCCTGAGATGACTGCTGTTGTGACTTGACACTATAAATAAATGATATTGAAAAAGTAACAGAGTTTGGCTCCTAATGATCACAAGGACATATTAATCAAAAGAAGAAAAAATTGATTATTTTTCATATTACGTTTTACAAGTAAACTCTTATTTTGTCTTGTGTTCTGGTTAAAAGAAAAAGTTCAAACGGAAAAAGTATAATGGGGAAATTTCACGGTTCAAGGTGTTTTCACTGTTGATTTGTTTCACTGTTTTTTTAAGTTCAATAATTGCAACATCTTTCAAGTAATCGTCTTGAATAATCGTGATTTCAATACTGGCCAAAATGATCGTGATTATGATTTGTTTTCCATAATCGAGCAGCCCTATACCCTCACTGATGCTGAATGTGATCTCCAGTTGGCAAACTAACCACACAGTACGCTACACTTCTCTAAAACATGTGGGGGCTTTCTGGGGTTGTAGCTGGTGATATACCAAACCCTGTCTCCCCTACAGTTAACACTACACACATACCCATCATACACCGCACACAAAACCAAAATGTATGTATCAAAGAAGTTTAACTATGGGTTTATACTATCATGCCGAGTTAAACACCAAATTGGCCTACAATACCTAGATATTGTTCTCATCTGCATTCATCTTGATCCTGCACGGCGGCTGGTCAAACCCACGTGGTTAGCTTGTTTTTCCGGGTATGCGCACTGACACTGCGCGACAAACCTTCAGCTTTCCTCCTTTTTTTGTGTCCCAGTTTTCTGCACAACACTCCCACTCTTCTCTGCAGCTTCACCGCCGAAGGTTCACTCAACTCAACACTACAAGAGCAGCTTAAAGTAAGAGCTCTTCTTTTCCCTAGCTACCTAGTTAGCAACCGGCAGTGCTTGAAGTGGAAAAAAAGGTGCCGGGTACTCTCTTGTATTGGCAAATCATTATGACATTTGAGATTTCTACAGTGAAAACCAAAACTTGGGAGATATTGCTGGTACAACAACAATTTATTGTTATTTATTAACAACATAAATGTATGTATTTATTTAAATAAGTTATGTGTGTGGGTGTGTGTCAGTCATTCTCTTGACAGCTTTAGTCCACTCTCTGTCTGGCCTGCTGCTACATGTTTTCCAGCCCTGTTTGTTATGAGCCAGCTGTTCGTGGACCAAACATACATCATTTGGTCCCTTGACCCACAGTCAGGCCATTCATTTGTTCCGTTACTCACGTTATTGTTGACGTCGGTGTCATCGACTAAAAGGTAACTTTAGGGTTAGTAGCAGGTTAGTAGCTGCAGACTCCTCATTAACGCTGGCTCTGGCACACACGTTGTTTTAGTACCTTTCTGAAGCCAGGCTAATAATAACGACTTACAAACTCGACACACTTCGTTTTAGTTTCTAGGTTTTCAGCAGTGAAACATCTGGTTACGGTCAGGCTGCAGGCATCCGACAGCTTCTCCGAACAAGCGTCCGGGGCTAAGCGAACTTCTGATAGGGTTTGCCGACTGCTTGCCTTTACGTGATTCGTCAAGATCTGGGGTAAATCACGTAGTGCCCCCTGGGTAGTGTAGTTTATTTAACGTTAGGTTCACTCTCTCTCACACTGACGCTTTCTCTCTGTCAGTGGTAGGGTACCGGTCAGAGCCTTAGATATATCTATCACTCTAGTACCGGCTACATGCGAGAAGTAGCGGTACGCAAGAAAAAGTGCAGGTATGCTTAAAAAATGTAGAAGTGCCGGTGTTCTGTCGATTTATGCTACCTATCGAGATGTGCTACTTAGCGGTTCTGCGCATGCGCACGACCCACAAGCATGGTCTGATTCCCAGCCCATAAATCTATGCAACCTTGCGGTCGGACATACGGCCGATACTGTGGTTAATAGAGTAATATCTAATAAATAATTTATTCATTGTACCTTTTGATAGGGTATATTTGTCTATCAGAATACGCTACCACTGAAATATTCAATAAATATAATTTAATAGAATATCAAAATATGCTCTTTATCTCCTGACAGTGCACATGGAGTGAGTAGTGGTGCAATATATAATGATTCTGTTGGGGGAGCATTATTTGATAGGGTATATTTGTCTATCAGAATATGCTACCACTGAAATATTCAATAAAGATATAATGGAGTATCAAAATATTCTCAAATAAACATAAGATGTCAATACTGTTAGAGTTATACCTCTATGGGATTCAGCCTGCCTGCACATTTGGAAATATGCAGGCAAATATATCACATAAGGAAGCACATTTCGATAGGGCAGCGCGACTCGATAGACTCTACTATCGTTTTACGCTACGGTAGCATTTTTCGACAAGGCAGCATAGATCGTCAGAACACCGGTACTGCGTACCGGTGAGTAGGGCCTACTGGCCCACTTCGAGCACTGGCAACATGCTAACAGAACAGTTTGTATTTTAGTATCTGTATTCTACTACTGCTTATTATAGCAATTCAGCGTTATGTAACCCAAAAACAATGGACTGAAATTAGGCGAAAGGTCCTCTCTTAAAAGCTGAAATATATATATTTAATGTAAGGCAGTTTAACTCTTGATATTTCCTAACACATGTATTGTTGTAAGGTTAGTTCCACACCCTAGTTGCTGCTAGTTGGTCATAATCCATGAATTATGAAAAACCAGTTAGCATTTGAATCAGGGCTTTAGCTCTTAACTGTCACCCTCTGATGGCATGACTGCGCACTTTTGGGATTTTTGTTTACATTTCTAAGCGGAAACCGGATATATTGTTTGTTTTTTGTTTGACCCTCTCATTTGACAATTTAAAGCTTCTTTTTTTTTCATTATATTGCATTATCATACAGAGACAAAATCAGGTTCATTGCCAAGTAGGTTTTCACACACAAAGCATTTCCCTAACTGTTTGGTGCATAACATAGCAGAGAGAAAAAAAGTACTGCAAAAGTCAGGAAACATTAATATAGATTGAAAAAAATACAATAATATGTAAAATACTATAAAAAAAAATTGTACAACATGCCTATATCTGTTGTAAAATTAAGAGCTGTTTACTTTAAAGTAGACAATTTTAAGAACCGTTCTCACAGTTCTCTCTCTCTCTCTCTCTCTCTCTCTCTCTCAGCAAATCATATTTTTTGTTCAGTCAAATGATTATTTTAGCAACCAATTTTTTCTTAATTCCAGTAATAGATTATAGACAATGTTAAACAACCATTAACAGTTCTCTCTCTCTCTCTCTCTCTTTCTCTCTCTCTCTCTCTAGAGAGAGACTAGAGTCATACCAGGGGGAAACAATCAGGGTCACAATTTGCATCCAAGGGCAGAAACGCTAACAAAATGCTTGTAGCAAAATCTTACATTGCATGTCAAATAGGGCTGCTCCCTCTTAGTCGATTAGTCGACTAATCGGTCGACTAATTGGTCTAAGTCAACTTAGATTTCTTTAGTCGATTAGTCATGTTTCCATGAAACGTACAAGCACATCTATGGTAAACACAAGAATTAAAGTGGTGCTTTTGCACGACTCTTTGCGGAGAAACTCAAGATTTACACATCTGTCAATCAAATCAACTGATCGATTAGTCGATACAATTGAATGAGTGTTAGTCGACTAAGAATTTCTTCAATCGAGCACAGCCCTAATGTCAAATGATTATTTTAGCAACATATGTCTACCAGAGAGGACACGTTAAGTTAGTTAGCTAATGTTAAGGCACTTGCAAACATAATTTTGCATGGCTTTCTGATTTATCCACATTACACTATGGCACGTTTGCCTACTCTTAAAATGCATTAGCTTATAACTTACAGAAATATAGGCCGCCTCAAACAGACACGTGTGATGTCGATGTAACGTATAAACTTAGTTATGGGTTCTTTACCCTGTTGGTAGAGCATCCAACTACACTGCAGCTTTTTAGGCATTTTTCTGTTGTCTGCTAGCAGAATTGACAAGGGGGCAAAGTCAACAGAGAGCAATGAATTGTTTGTTTTCCCCTCCGGTGTGTGTGTGTGTGTGTGTGTCTGATAGTTTGTTTTCCTACTGTTAATGATTAATGATACTGTATTTAATAAGCAAGCTGACACCCTGATGTCTCTCTGTGTACAGACATGTCTACCAAGGTGGCCATTGTAACGGGCAGCAACAAGGGCATCGGGCTGGCCATCGTCCGAGCACTCTGCAAAGAGTTCCGAGGAGACGTTTACCTGACCGCCAGAGATATGTAGGTAGCACACAGCTGCTCACACCTGGACCTCAACGACTTCTCTTTGTTTTAGCGTTTCTTTCTTGACTTTTCCTGATTAAACATAGTGTTGTGGGGATTTATTGTTTTATGGAAATGGAGAAATGTCTTATTGGTGTCCAAATAATAATAATAACAATTAATACTTTATTAGTCCCGCAAAGGAAATTACAATCACTCTGTTGTTATATACGTTACACACAGGCCTGAATTACACACACATGCTCAGTACCTCTACATGCACTAATGGAGAGATGTCAGAGTGAGAGGGGCTGCCCATGGAAAGGCACCCCAAGCAGTTGGGGGTTCGGTGTCTTGCTCAAGAGCACCTTGGCAGTGCCCAGGAGGTGACCTGGCACCTCTCCAGCTACCAGTCCACCACCATACTTTGGTCTGTATGGGGACTAGAACCAGCAACCCTCCACCCCAGAAGCTTTATGAACCATTACTTGAGGTGGTTGACCCAGCTAGATGGCGCTCTTGGTTTAAATAAAAAAGGCTCACAGAATGGGAATGCAGTGTGCTTTCACACTTTTTAATTTGGAGTAGGACTGAACGAGAAATTGTTATAAAATCACGATCTCGATTCAGCCCTGTTCGCAATTAAATTTTTAAATGACTTTGATTTTTAATTTTTTTATTAATTTATTGAAAGCATTTCACATTGATATTAACATGTTTAATTATGTAAAGACATGTTCAAGGAGTTCAGATAGAGCCTGTATGAGGGCCATATTTAGTTCAATGTGTTATATGTAACTATTTTTGGTAGCCTACTGTACCTAAATGGCCAGTATGTACTTTATTTTCTTTATTCATTGAAGCCTCTATGTTTACGGGCTTGTGGTGATGCGCAATGTGCTCTAGGTGCCAAAAAAAAAATCTATGTTTGGTACTGCCACTTTGTTTTGTTTTGTCATGGTTCATATGTGCAATCAACATTACACTTCCTGAGAAAAAAAATCGTGGCAGAGAATCGTGATATCAATTCTAAGTTAAAAAATTGTGATTCTTATTTTTCTCCAAATTGTGCAGGCCTAATTTGGAGTAATGTTATGTGTTAATAAATAATAACTTTAAAAGTTTTAATTTTGAAATTTTTGTAATTTTATTCCGTGTAGCACTTTGGGCTGCATGCTTGCGTGTAAGGTCCTGTACTGTATGTATAAATAAATAAAAGTTAAAGTTTGTTGAACAGAGAGCACCCTCTATCGGGCTCAGAAAATCAAGAAAACGCTTCACGAAGCTTCAGTTGGACATCAGTAGAACTTCCCACACTAAGCACTGTGAGCTCATTGGTTCAAGGTGTCATTCAACCTGCTCTTTCTGCAGCGGCCGTGGTCAGGAAGCGGTGACGTCTCTGGCCTCAGACGGACTGACGGCCATGTTTCACCAGCTGGACATCAACGACATAAACAGCATCATCGCCGCCGCTGCTTACTTTAAAGACAAGTATGGAGGAGTGGACGTCCTCGTCAATAATGCAGGGATAGCATTCAAAGGTAGAATTACAATATTACATTATAGTACACTGGAGCCATGCACACAATAATGTTCTAATATGTTAATATAACTACTCTAACTATGAATCCAACAAACTGAATACTGGTATGAAATTAGCACCAGTAGCATCAGTCTTCAGTCTTATTATATATCAGTATTGGCATTCAAATCATACTGTAGTGTAATTGGACCCATAATTACTTTTAATATTAGTAGGAGTATTACTAATAGGGTTGAACAATTATGGCTAAAATGACAATCACAATCATTTTTGCTCAAAGTTTAGATTATTTGCTTCTATTTGTTTTTTTTTTTTTTTTTTTTAGAATTCATAAAATTAGTATTACATTTTAGAGAATAATATAAATATTTTGTAGTAAGGAATCTCATAAAAAAGTGCCTGTGCTTCCACATTGTATTCTTTAAATATTGCCTCCAATGTACACATTTTTAAATCAAATTGTCCCTTTTAACATTAAATGTTTTATTCTTTAAATAAAATAATTGGAATAAAAATAAGTATATGCTTAGTAATAACAATGGGCCTCATTCACCAACCGTTCTTAGAAATGTGTTCTTAAACCCTTCTTACGAACTTCTTACGAAGATTCTGGCATTCACTAATGTTTTCTTAACTTGGATTTGTTCTTAGCTAAGAACAAATTCTACGAACACTGAAAAGCACTCTTACGCACATTTGAGTGATGACAATTTGCTCCGAATGATTGCTTACTGCATTTTATTTAATTCTACAGTCGTTTAAAATGATAATATTGTACTGTAATGTATTTCTGATCATTTGTTGAAAACAAAATCATATTATGCAAAAAAAACACTAACAGTGCAATTAAACTGATTAAATCCTGCGTTATTTGGTGATTGATCGCTATTTATAGGGCCAAAATGCAGTGGTAAAATGTAACAAAGTACAAATTCTTCGTAACTGTACTTAAGTACATTTTTCACGTATCTGTACTTTACTTAAGTAGACTCAATAGTGCATAGCCTACTTTTGACTTTAACTTTGTTACATTTTGCAGCAATTATCTATACTTTCTACTCCACTACATTTCTACAATGTTAAGTTACATTTTCTGATCAGTGTCCCCCCTGCCAAAACGTCTTCCTGACCGGCACACGTTTGTCTCACCAGTGAAGTTCGGTTGCCGTAGATACTGTATATATGGGTTGCCGTAGATACTGTATATATGGGTTGCCGTAGATACTGTATATATGGGGCACCGCTGATCCAAGCCGGCTCTGGTGCTGTAGAACCCGGGCGCAGCCCCGCTGACCCTCGGTAATACATCCTCCGGTAAAAGTGAAAATGAAAAGGTTTGTTTTTATTATTCCCGTTTTTAAAGTTGCCATCTATTTCTCACCACAGCGTTGTTTACTCTCCGCCAGGCTGCGTAAGACGCGTTCATATCTTATTTATTTGGCTGGACCTCTTCACATCTCCCCATGTCCACTGCTTCACACACTTTATTTGCTTACTTGCATGGTTATAGAAAATAAAATACATCCATGAATAAAACCAACCGCATTCTGATTCTAACAACACATTTCCGTTTTATGCTGGTTAGGATAGGAACTTTTTTTAAAAGCCAGGCTTTGTTTGTGGTAGTGGATATCTTCTACTTTTACTAAAGTAAATATGTCTCTGGTTATTTGTACTTTTATTTAAGTACTGAGATTCAGTACTTCCTCGACCGCGGCTCCGACAATCTCCGAAAACCTGTCTCCCAGGAAGTGCACAGGAAGTGTCATGTCCTTATATGGGAATTTGCGGGGCGTTTTCTTATGCTAATTAGGAACAACTGGCACGCGCTTTCAGTTACGAAGACGTGGGATTCATCAATCCTAAGAACACAGATGCGAACAAATCTGCTGTTTAAGAACACGTCATGAATCCGGCGTAGACTTAGAAACCTTCTTAAGAACATATTTAAGAGAACACTTAGGAAGATATTGGTGAATGAGGCCCAATATTCATAATGCCACTAAAGCATTAAACCAAATAAAAAGGATTCAGCTCTACTTAATAACTTTCATTAGTTGCCTGAGCGGTGACAAACACATGCATGCGTTTGGTGAAACACTGAAAAAGGAGCACTTGACTTGATGCGTTTCAGTAGGTACTCTAAATGCAAAGCATCAATGGTGCACCCATTAGGTGCATTTATTTATATATGCCATAGTTATGTTTTTGAACATACGTATTTGAACTACCAGCGTGCTTTTATTCCTGCCATTTTTTATCCAAAATTGATGGACAAGAAGTAGCATAAATTGACTTTATTGCGGACGTTTTGGAGCTGCGACTGTGAATTGAAGGAGACTGTCGATGAGGACACAGTGACATCATCTGTCTCTCTTGCTCTCTCCAGAGGGAGACCCGACTCCATTTGCAGTCCAGGCAGAGGTGACCCTCAAGACCAACTTCTTCGCCACCATGGACATGTTGACTCACTTCATGCCGCTCATTAAAGCTGGAGGTAAGGACACACAACTGGACCAAGTTAACTGTCCTTCTTAATGAACAGCTCCGTGCACAGCCTACTTCAGAGTGCAATAAAAAAATAAAAATAAGAGGTTGTTATCAGCATTCCAGATTGTTTCAAAAGTTTGAGTGACTTTGATTCAGAAAAAAATGAAACAAAAAAGGCAAATTTAGGTGACAAATGAGTTTCACATGCTGTGAGACACACAAAAGGTGTGTGGGAAGGTTGATGAGTGACAGAAGGATAAACAATGTATAATATGTTTGTCAAGAGTAAGAGCAATATAGACAACATTAATACTGCGTGTGTGTGTGTGTGTGTGTGTGTGTGTGTGTGTGTGTGTGTGTGTGTGTGTGTGTGTATTTTAGGTCGTGTGGTGAACGTCTCCAGCTTCGTCAGCTCCCTCACTTTGAACAAGTGCAGCGCGACTCTCCAGCAGCGTTTCCGCAGCGAGGACATCACAGAGGAGGAGCTGGTGGGGCTGATGCAGCAGTTTGTTGACCTGGCCAAGAAGGGCGAGCTCCAGAAGGGCGGCTGGCCTGACACGGCATATGGAACGTCCAAGACTGGACTTACGGTATGACCCATCAGTCTGTCTCCCACTTTATAGTCATCCCATCTGTGGAGATCAAGTGCGCGAGTTTGCAGATCTTAAAGTTATTAAAAAATAAACAAAAAACTTTGTGAGATCTATACCATCATCAGTCGGAATCAGGGACCAAAGTCGGGTTGCACGATATTGACAAAATGTGATATTGGGATATTGATTATGAACATTGCGATATCGATATTCATTTTTAAACACGTGATTAAAAAAAAACGGCTTTGTTTGGTACAGGTCCTCGCAAAAATCACACTATAATCATTTAACATTTTCTTAATGTGAATATTTTTCAATGAGAATAATGATACAAAAATTAACATTCCGTCCAATATCGTGAATCCTATCGAATCGCAATATCAGTCAAAACTAATCGCAATTAGATATTTTCCTTATATCGTGCAGCCCTATTCTCTAATGCCATATTTCCTTTCATAGAGACATTAATTATACGTGTGTGTGTGTGTGTGTGTGTGTGTGTGTGTGTGTGTGTGTGTGTGTGTGTGTGTGTGTGTGTGTAGACCCTGTCCATGATCCTGGCTCGTCGTCTGTCCAAGGAGAGACCGAACGACGGGGTAATCACGCAAATATGACATCTTTTAATCAAACAAGAACCATCTCTTCTTTTACCACTTTGTTGAACTCAGTAGCTTGTTCAAAGACGGAGGAATATGTTAATAATGTGAAATGCATTTCATACCCTGTAACAGTGTATACGCTCTTCTCAGTTGCTCTCTGCTCAGCTGTTATTTTTGCCACTTTTTCCTACAAAACCTTTTTAAGGAGGTTTCCCATAACAATGAAATCATTGGGAGGATCATTTATCACAACTCTGGGTTGTGATAATCTGCTTTGAGCTGCCTTCTGCTACCCAAAAAAATAAACATGGCGAAGCAGCATTCACTTTTTTATTCGCCACATACAGTATGACATATCTGGAACAAACTTCCCAGCAAACTCTCAGAAAGTCAGCTCCAGCTCTCAGCTCTCAGCTCTTTTAATTCAAGGCTCCTCTGTTTGCCACAGATTTAATTTTCACTATTTATATTGCTGCGAGGTATTTTTTATTCCACTGTTTAATCGGTTTTATTCCATTTAAATCTTCATCCTTAATCTTCTGTTTTCATTATTTGAAATCCTATGTCTTTTTAAAACATTTTTTTATATTGCCTTGTGTATCCTTTGTGATTTAATGCCTTAAAGCAATTTGGCCTTGTTTTTTTTTATTTTTTTTGGGGGGGATAATTTCTTTATTGACATTTTTATAAAAGAAGCTATAACACAAGGGTATAACAAAAGACCAATGTCATTTTAACCAAAATGAGTAAGCCTGCATTGCTCAGGAAAGGAAATAAAGACAGAGTAGTAATTGCAGTTATAACTTAACACCCAAAACCCAAACAAATGGTAATAATAATTATAAGTGTTGACAGTATTATTACTAGTAACAATGACAATGATAATAAAAAAAAAAAAAAAAAAAAACGACAACAAAAAACCTGGAGTTCCATTCAAGCTCAGCAAAGTCAGGACGTTAAGGCACCAGTAGTGGCAGGATGAAGGGAGTTACTTCCAGGCCTATTGTTAACACCAATGGAAGAGGTTACCCAGCAGGCTGAAGCGTATTTTTAAGGTACCGCCTAAAGTCCTTCCAGCAATTTACCAATTTGCCCTGGTTGTTACACGGGGAGGTTGGACAGTGTCCCCAGAAACAAATGAAGGATTGTATCCACTAAAACATGAGTTTGATGGTTTTGTGGTTGTGTGTTCAGTGGAAGCCTCATTGCTAAGATGCTGTTTTTGTTGCTTCTGTTATTATTTTGGACAGATCTTGCTGAACGCCTGCTGTCCAGGCTGGGTGCGCACTGACATGGCCGGCGATAAAGCCCCCAAGTCACCAGAGGAGGCCGCTATCACTCCGGTCTACCTGGCCCTGCTGCCGCCTGGAGCCACAGACCCTCACGGAAAGTTTGTGTCTGATAAAGAAGTTCAGCCGTGGTGAAATGTGTGTGTTTCCGTGTGCGTGTGTGTGTGTGTGTGTGTGTGTGTGAGTTAGGGCTGGGCGATATGGGGAAAATCAAATATCACGATATTTCTGACCAAATACTTTGATATCGATATGGCGGCAATATTGTAGGGTTGACAATTGGTGCTTTCACAAAATATTTACACAATGAGATTTGTGATAAATAATCATCAGTAATGTGGACATAATGACTAAAGGCAAATAATAGAACAGTTACAACAGTCTGGTAGATTCACTGTAATGTAGCCTGTAAAACTAGGAAAAGACAACACTTATGTCATATTACAATATTACGATATCCAAAATCTAAGACATTATCTAGTCACATATCATGATACAGATATATTATCGATATACAGTATTGCCCAGCCCTAGTGTGAGTGTGAGTAAATCAGTGTTTCCACTTTAGCACTAAATTGCAAAACTTCCATACAAAATATATTTCTTTTCCAAAAAATAAACACGTCCATCAAATGAAAAAATGACAGAAGCATCACACAATCTGGAAAAAAGTATTATAACATTTAATGTGTTGGTAAAGTAACACACAAAGTTCAGCAGTTAAACCAAATGTGGATGGACATGAAACCAAAATGACTCAGATTAGTCCAGGGAACACTGATATTTTGAATGGTGTGCGTATGTGTATGTGTCTGCTGGGTTATATGCAACAATAATCATGCACTAATATTCATAAGTGCTGGCTCATCGCTGCCATTTTTGATAAAACTCCATTTAATCACTTTGCCTTCAATAGTATAAACACTTTTTATATTTTTTTACTTGGAGAAAGAAAATCTTTGCTTAAGTAACTGGATGAGGCTTGAATGTTGTGTACCCAAAGAAAATAAAAGTTTTTTTTTTTTTTCTGGCTAGCTTGTGTTCTTTATTACTATGATGTGAAGAACTTATTATAAGAAATAAGAAAATAGATTTTGTATTTCTAACATTTTTATATTAAAAGAGAAAAGCCCCAAAGCTGATGTACACAAGAAATTATCAGATTTGTTCAATATCCATAAGTCCAATACAGATATAAAGCTAAATAAATAAATATAGGTTGCCTTTGATTTGCACCTTATCTAGCTTGAACCTACAGTAGTTATTCCTATTTATACACACATTTATGGAGAGCTATACTGAGACACACACACACAAACAGACACACACAGCTGACTATAAATGACAGTATTCCTGAAGAAATAATTATAGAGCTGGTATATGACACAAATATGGCTTTATTTATGAGCAACGTGTGTGTGGTTTAGGGTTTAGTGAGGCTGATAAAGCTGTGCAAAGCACACACAGTAAACCCAGGATTTATCTGAGCTCTTCCCCTTCTCAATCGTGGGATTTCTTTCATGGTTTTAACTCTAAATTTGATATTTTGGTGAATATTTTAACTTTCCACTGCACTCGTTCTCAAAGATTTCCGTTGTATTTCTAATTCAGCCTGTGCTCGTAGAAATAGGCTACTGAGATCATGAGTCAAAGTCCCATAGCAGAAAATAGCCACCCATCAAAGTCTATATAATGTATTTAAAAAAAAAAAAGAATCACAAAATTCCATTTTATTGATTCAACTGATGATCAAATTGATTTCCCTACATGATGGTCTAGATGCTTTAAAACTTCAAATTTAATTTATTATTATAAATTTTTATTTATTGACTTAAATATTATCCATGTAATATTAAGTAATATGAAGGTAAACTGCAGCCCTGCAAATTCCCAAAGATATTGCTAAGGCCTTAGTGGTCTCAACTGCAGCTACAGGCCTGCTTTTGTTATTTCTTTGCAAGCTCAAATTATTATAGAAGGAAAAATAAAAGATCACTTTTACCAATTTCACTTATTTCACTGCAGCCCAATGTAACCTAAGTTTTTACCCTGAGATGTCTTGTATCGTCATCCTTCTCCAAAATGTCTCACGTACACTACTGGTCAAAAGTTTTAGAACACCCCAATTCTTTTGGTTTTTTATTGAAATCTTAGCAGTTCAAGTCCAATGAATAGCTTGAAATGGTACAAAGGTAAGTGGTGAACTGCCTGAGGTTAAAAAAAAAACTCTAGGTTACCCAAAACTGAAAAATAATGTACATTTCAGTATTTTACAAAAAGGCCTTTTTCAGGGAACAAGAAATGAGTTAACAACGTAAAGCTGTTCTGCAGCAATGGAGGTTGATCAAGCTTTGAAAGTTGGTGCTACCAATTCCCACAGGTGTTCTGGTCTGGATTACTTACAAACCCTCTGTTTGGATAAAAGTATTGTTGGAACACACTGTGGTACCGTACCCTCGGGAGCATTATTTGAACAGTATTGTACTGCAGAAAGTAGTGTGCTGCCATAAAAATGGCGGGAAAAAGGCAATTAACAATGGAAGAGAGACAGACCATCATAACACTTAAGAATGTTGGTCTTTCCTACAGAGAAATGGTGAAGAAAGTCAAGGTGTCAGTGAGTAGAGTGCTCTTTGCCATCAATTGTTATGGACTGATGAATCAAAATTTGAAATCTTCGGTTCATCACGCAGGATTTTTGTACGCCGTCGGGTAGGCGAAAGGATGGTTCCTCAGTGTGTGACATCAACTGTCAAACATGGAGGAGGAAGCGTGATGGTCTGGGGCTGTTTTGCTGGATCCAGGGTCGGTGATTTGTAGAGAGTGAAAGGCACCCTGACCCAAAACGGCTACCACAGCATTTTGAAGTGCCATGCAGTACCCTCTGGTATGCGCCTAGTTGGTCAGGGGTTCATCCTACAGCAAGATAATGACCCAAAACATAAGTCCAAGCTATGACAGAACTACCTTAGCAAAAAAGAACAAGATGGTAAGCTTAAAAACATGGAGTGGCCCGCACAGTCACCAGACTTAAACCCCATTGAGCTGGTTTGGGATGAACTGGACAGAAAAGTGAAAGCAAAGCAACCTACAGGTGCCACACATTTATGGGAACTTCTGCAACAGAGTTGGGAAGAACTTTCTGAAGAATATTTGATTTCCATTGTAGAAAGAATGCCACGAGTGTGTTCAGCTGTTATATCTGCCACAGGGGGCTCCTTTGATGAGTCAACAATAAAGAATACATTTTGGTTTATAAATTGATTGCATGATTTCTTTGTTAACTTAAATTGTTCATTTGTTCTACTCTTTCATTTCAGAGTACAATAAGATATTGAACTGCATGAATTTCAATAAAAACCTGGAAAAATTGGGGTGTTTTAAAACTTTTGACCGGTAGTGCATCTTCCTATATTTGTATTGTTTTGAGTGTACTTCTGATGAAACATTGAATACAAAAGAATGACAACACAGACATACCTGGAGCTTAACATTCAAAGCAAAGTTTGTACGCATGTTAAAACTATGTTTAAACGTGCCAAACCACTGTTATGGTGTGATATCAAAAAGCCCTTTGTAATGTAACGTTAATTAATAACCAAACCCTGTCTCCCCTACAGTTAACACTACACACATACCCATCATACACCGCACACACAACCAAAATGTATGTAACAAAGAAGTTTAACTATGGGTTCATACTATCATACAGAGTTTAACACCAAATACAATATCAAGATATTGTTCTCATCTGCGTTCATCAGATCAAACCCACTTGGTTAGCTTGTTTTTCCGGGTATGCGCACTGACACTGCGCGGCAAACCTTCAGCTTTCCTCCTTTTTTTGTCCCAGTTTTCTGCACAACACTCCCACTCTTCTCTGCAGCTTCACCGCCGAAGGTTCACTCAACTCAACACTACAAAAGCAGCTTAAAGTAAGAGCTCTTCTTTCCCCTAGCTACCCAGTTAATAACGTGCTAACAGAACAGTTTGTATTTTAGTATCTGCATTCGTTTGAAAACGGGGCATTCTACTACTGCTTATTATAGCCATTCAGCGTTATGTAACGCAAACACAATGGACTGAAATTAGGCGAAAGGTCCTCTCTTAAAAGCTGAAATGTATAGGTATTTAATGTAAGGCAGTTTAACTCTTGATATTCCCTAACACACGTATTGTGAGTTTTAAGGTTAGTTCAACACCCTAGTTGCTGCTAGTTGGTCATAAGCCATGAATACTTGAAAAACCAGTTAGCATTTGAATCAGGGCTTTAGCTCTTAACTGTCACCCTCTGATGGCATGACTGCGCACTTTTGGGATTTTTGTTTACATTTCTAAGCGGAAACCGGATATATTGTTGCTGTTTGACCCTCTCATTTGATGATTTAAAGCTTTTTTTTTTCTTCTTTACATTATATTGCATTATCATACATAGACAAAATCAGGTTCATTGCCAAGTATGTTTTCATACACAAAGCATTTCCCTAACTGTTTGGTGCATAACATAGCAGAGAGAAAAAAAGTACTGCAAAAGCCAGGAAACATTAATATAGATTGAAAAAATAGAAAAACAATATGTAAAATACTATTACAAAATGTGTACAACATGCCTATATCTGTTTTAAAATTAAGAGCCCTTGAGTTTTGTGCAGGAATGTGCAAACTTTCACAGTCTAAATTCCCAGTTTTAATGTCTTATATCAGAATAAAAAGGGTCTGTTTTTATGATCAGCTAGTTTCCCAATCATTCTTTTTTAGTTCTAGATTATAGACAATTTTAAGAACCTGTTCACAGTTCTCTCTCTCTCTCTCTCTCTCTCTGAAATTATCACCATGACTCAGCAAATCGTATTTTTTGTTCAGTCTCCTTATACATGGCTGATAGAGACTGAGCGCAACGTGTCATACCCAGGGGGAAACAATCGGGGCCAAAATATGCAACCAAAATGCTTGTAGCTAGCAAAAACATTAGATTTCAGCATTTCAAATGATTATTTTAGCAACCACTTTCTTAATTCCAGTAATAATAGATAGACAATTTTAAACAACCATTCTCTCTCTCTCTCTCTCTCTCTCTCTCTCTCTCTCTCTCTCTCTCTCTCTCTCTGAACTTGTCACCATGACTCCGCAAATCTCATCTCTTCTCAATCTCCTCCTACATGGTTGATATAGAGATAGAGATACTGTAGACTAGAGTCATACCAGGGGAAAACAATCAGGGCCACAATTTGCAACCAAGGGCAGAAACGCTAACAAAATGCTTGTAGGTAGCAAAACCTTACATTTAAGCATGTCAAAATAATTATTTTAGCAACATATGTCTACCAGAGAGGACACGTTGAGTTAGTTAGCTAAGTGCTAAGGCACTTGCAAACATAATTTTGCATGGCTTTCTAATTTATCCATATTCCACTATAGCACAAGTTTGCCTACTGTTAAAATGCATTAGCTTATAACTTACAGACATATAGGCCGCCTCAAACGGACACGTGTGATGACAGATGTCCGTGCACATGTAACGTATAAACTTAGTTATGGGTTCTTTACCATACCCATTGCTCTCTGTCAACAGAGAGCAATGAATTGTTTGTTTTCCCCTCCGGTGTGTGTGTGTGTGTCTGTGTGTCTGTCTGTCTAATGTGAGGCTAGTGCTGATAGTTTGTTTTCCTACTGTTAATGATTAATGATTCTGTATTTAAATGCAAGTTGACACCCTGATGTCTCTCTGTGTACAGACATGTCTACCAAGGTGGCCATTGTAACGGGCAGCAACAAGGGCATCGGGCTGGCCATCGTCCGAGCACTCTGCAAAGAGTTCCGAGGAGACGTTTACCTGACCGCCAGAGATGTGTAGGTAGCACACAGCTGCTCACACCTGGACCTCAACGACTTCTCTTTGTTTTAGCGTTTCTTTCTTGATGGTTCCTGATACCATTAAACATAGTGTTGTGGGGATTTATTGTTTTATGGAAAAGGAGAAATGTCTTATTGGTGTCCAACTGAAGCTTTATGAACCATTACTTGAGGTGGTTGACCCAGCTAGATGGCGCTCTTGGTTTAAAGAAAAAAGGCTCACAGAATGGGAATGCAGTGTGCTTTCACACTTTTTAATTTGGAGTAATGTTAAGTGTTAATCATTGTTTTTTAAATATATTTTTTTAAATCTTTTTTTTTTTCCATCTGTGTTTTAATTTCTATATATATATTAAATAAATAAATAAAAGTTCAAGTTTGTTGAACAGAGAGCACCATCTATTGGGCTCAGAAAATAAAGAAAATGCTTCATGAAGTTTAGATTAGATTCAGTTTTATTGTCATTGTGCAGAGTACAAGTACAAAGACAACAAAATGCAGTTTGCGTCCAAGCAGAAGTGCAAAAAGAGCAGAAAATTGCGATGCAATATACAAAATATAGACCGGTGGTGCATAGACAGGACAAGTAATATAGTGCAGTGTAGACAGTAGTATACAGTTGGTTTACAGAAGGTGGTTAAGTAATATAAATGAAATATAAATATGCAGTGTATTAGCAGTTACCTTTCATAAAAGCAGAATAAATATGGCTATGTAATATGAACAATGTATGAACAACATGTACAGATATGTGCAATGTAGTAGCAGTAGCATTATAATAGTGGTAAGAATAATATAGATATATGCAGTGTATTAATAGAATATATTATAAGAAAAACTGAATAAATATGGATATTCAGTATGAACCATATAGATATGACAGACTGATATGTACAGCTTCAGTTGGACATCACTAGAACTTCCCACACTCAGACTGTGAGCTCATTGGTTCAAGGTGTCAGCAACAGATCTGATTATCATGGGAATAAAGTGGGAAAAAATCGATTCAAACTTTTTGCTCTTTCTGCAGCGGCCGTGGTCAGGAAGCGGTGACGTCTCTGGCCTCAGACGGACTGACGGCCATGTTTCACCAGCTGGACATCAACGACATAAACAGCATCATCGCCGCCGCTGCTTACTTTAAAGACAAGTATGGAGGAGTGGACGTCCTCGTCAATAATGCAGGGATAGCATTCAAAGGTAGAATTACAATATTACATTATAGTACACTGGAGCCATGCACACAATAATGTTTTAATATGTTGATATAACTACTCTAACTATGAATCCAACGAACTGAATACTGGTATGAAATTAGCACCAGCAGCATCAGTCTTCAGTCTTATTATATATCATTATTGGCATTCAAATCATACTGTAGTGTAATTGGACCCATAATTACTTTTAATATTAGTAGGAGTATTAGCAATAGGGTTGAACAATTATGGCTAAAATGACAATCACAATCATTTTTGCTCAAAGTTTAGATTATTTGCTTCTTCTTTTTTTTTAACAATTCATCAGATTATTATTACATTTTAGAGAATAATATAAATATTTTTTAGTAAGTGTGCTTCCACATTGTACTCTTTAAATATTGCCTCCAATGTACACATTTTTAAATCAAATTGTCCCTTTTCACATTAAGGGCCCTATTTTAACGATCTGAAACGTAAGTATCAAACGTGAAACGCAAGTAGCTTTGTGGGCGGATCTTAGGCGCTGTTGCTATTATGCCAGCGGGATAAATGACTCTTGCGCCCAACGCAAATCTAAAATGGGTTGGTCTGATGTAGCTAGGTGTGGTTTGGGCATAACGTGGAATAAACCAATCAGAGCGTCATCTCACATTCCCTTTAAGAGCAGGCGTGCTTGTTCCATGGCGAATTGCTATTATAACGTCGCATCACATTCGCGCATCGCATTGCCACTCCCGGACCAGATTCCGCCAGAGTGTCCAATCCCGCCGTAGTTCAACATCACGTCTCCTTAAGTCCTCTAATATTTCCTCATTTATGTCATAAACACATCCATGATTCATGGAAATGTTGTGTAAAACACAACAAGCCACAAAGAATGCTGCGACTTTTTGAAGACTGTACTGTAAAGTGCCTCCTGATCTATCCAAACACCTGAAGCGCATTTTCAGTAATATTTTTCCTTGTAATTATGTATGGTTTGCAAAAATGGGAACTGCTGCGTCGGTGTAGATGTTGGAAGCAAGGTGTACGCGCGTTGTGCACACGCTACATTATGGCCAAGCATGCGCCACTACAATAGCATCTCAATAACGCGCCACTGACTTCAGACTAGCGCCACTGACTATAGACCAGGTTTTTCCTGGTCAGTGGCTGAATTGTTTTCTGAAACTGCAAAATAGCACCAGGGAACATTTGCGCCGGAACACGCCTCCTCTTTTTGCTGAACCGGTGCAAAATAGGAATGACACATGTGTCGGTGTACAAAGGCAATTGCGCTGAGTGCAAGATAGGGCCCTAAATGTTTTATTCTTTAAATAAAAAAATTATTCATAATGCCACTAAAGCATTAAGCCAGATAAAAAGGATTCAGCTCTACTTAATAACTTTCATTAGTTGCCTGAGCGGTGACAAACACATGCATGCGTTTGGTGAAACACTGAAAAAGGAGCACTTGACTTGATGCGTTTCAGTAGGCACTCTAAATGCAAAGCATCAATGGTGCACCCATTAGGTGCATTTATTTATATATGCCATAGTTATGTTTTTGAACATACGTATTTGAACTACCAGCGTGCTTTTATTCCTGCCATTTTTCATCCAAAATTGACGGACAAGAAGTAGCATAAATTGACTTTATTGCGGACGTTGAGCTGAGATTGTCGATGAGGACACAGTGACATAATCTTGCTCTCTCCAGAGGCAGACACGACTCCATTTGCAGTCCAGGCAGAGGTGACCCTCAAGACCAACTTCTTCGCCACCATGGACATGTTGACTCACTTCATGCCGCTCATTAAAGCTGGAGGTAAGGACACACAACTGGACCAAGTTAACTGTCCTTCTTAATGAACAGCTCCGTGCACAGCCTACTTCAGAGTACAAAAAAAACAAAAAACAATGTGCCTGGAAAGGGAAGGTTCATGGGCAACAGAAGGATAAACCATGTATAATATGTTAAGAGCAATATAGACAACATTGATACTGCAATTATGTGTGTGTGTGTGTGTGTGTGTGTGCGCACGCGTGTGTGTATTTTAGGTCGTGTGGTGAACGTCTCCAGCTTCGTCGGTTCCCGCACTTTGAACAAGTGCAGCGCGACTCTCCAGCAGCGTTTCCGCAGCGAGGACATCACAGAGGAGGAGCTGGTGGGGCTGATGCAGCAGTTTGTTGATGCGGCCAAGAAGGGCGAGCTCCAGAAGGGCGGCTGGCCTGAAACGGCATATGGAACGTCCAAGACTGGACTTACGGTATGACCCATCAGTCTGTCTCAAGCGTGCGAGTTTGCATATCTTAAAGTAATTAAAAAATAAACAAAAAACTTTGTGAGATCTATACCATAATCAGTCGAAATCAGGGACCAAAAGTAGGGTTGCACGATATTTACAAAATGTGATATTGCTGTTTTGGTGTGTGGCCGGAGAGTGAGGACCCAAATGCAGAGAGAGCAGGCAGGCAGGCAAACGTTGATGTGGAGGGTTTAATGAAAACAAAAAGCGGCAGTACACAGACTGGAAAACTCACAAAAACAAAACTGACGGGAAAAACATAGGATGAAGCAAACTGACGCAGGCACAAATACAAGGCACAGGGAGGAAACACAAGGGCATGGCTACAAACTAAACAGGTGCTGACCCAAAACGATCTGACACAAGACAAGGGGAACACAGAGGCTAAATACATGAGGTGATGGGTAAATCAGAAACAGGTGAGACAACAGGTGAAGCACATCAGGGCGGGACAAGACAATCAACAAAGGTGGGAACAGAAAGCAAAGCCAGACATGACAAGACAGAAGACCAGACTATCAAAATAAAACAGGAAGCAGAACATAAACAGGGAAACATGAAATCGACTAAACACAGAAACCTGACACAACACTAAACACAAGGGAGAACAACAACAACAAAAACAGGAAACGTACAGAAAACTACGAAGCAACAGAAACGGCACAAAACACAAGGCAAAATACAGAAACCAAAACAGAATGCAAGGCATAAACGCAGAAACCACAACAATTGCACTATTGATTATAAATATTGCTATATCGATATGCCACATGGGGGGCAGTGAAGGTCAGGGGCCTCGACGGACCAGACCCGGGCGGCAGACGCTGGCTCTGGGGACGTGGAACGTCACCTCTCTGTGTGGGAAGGAGCCGGAACTGGTGCGGGAGGTGGAGCGCTACCGGTTAGATCTGGTGGGGCTTACCTCTACGCACAGTCTCGGTTCTGGAACCATACTCCTGGATAGGGGTTGGACTCTTTTCTTCTCCGGAGTTGCCCAGGGTGTGAGGCGCCGGGCGGGAGTGGGGATACTCACAAGCCCCTGGCTGAGCACAGCAATGTTGGAGTTTACATCGGTGGACGAGAGGGTCGCCTCCCTACGCCTGCGGGTGGTGGGGGGGAAAACTCTGACTGTTGTTTGTGCATATGCACCAAACAGGAGTTCGGAGTATTCTGCCTTCTTGAGACCTTGAGTGGAGTCCTGCATGGGGCGCCAGTGGGGGACTCCATTGTTCTGCTGGGGGACTTCAAACGCGCACGTGGGCAATGATGGAGACACATGGAGAGGCGTGATTGGGAGGAACTGCCTCCCTGATCTAAACCAGAGTGGTTGTTTGTTGTTGGACTTCTTTGCTAGTCATGGATTGTCTCTAACAAACACCATGTTCAAACATAGGGATGCTCATAAGTGTACTTGGTACCAGAGCACCCTAGGCCAAAGGTCAATGATCGATTTTATAATCGTTTCATCTGATCTGAGGCCGTATGTTTTGGACACTCGGGTGAAGAGAGGGGCGGAACTGTCAACCGATCACCATCTGGTGGTGAGTTGGGTCAGGGGGTGGGGGAAGACTCTGGACAGACCTGATAAGCCCAAATGGGTAGTGCGGGTAAATTGGGAACGTCTGGAGGAGGCACCTGTCTGACAGACTTTCAACTCACACCTCCGGCGGAGCTTTTCGTGCATCCCTGTGGAGGCTGGGGGCATTGAACCCGAGTGGACAATGTTCAAAGTTTCCATTGCTGAAGCTGCGGCGAGGAGCTGTGGTCTTAGGGTCTTACGTGCCTGAAGGGGCGGTAACCCACGAACACCATGGTGGACACCGGTGGTCAGGGAAGCCGTCCGAATGAAGGAGTCTTTCCGGGATATGTTATCCAAGTGGACTCCTGAGGCAGTTGCAGGGTACCGAAGGGCCCGAAGGGCTGCAGCCTCTGCCGTGAAAGAGGCAAAGCAGCGGGTGTGGGAGAAGTTTGGAGAAGACATGAAGGACTTTTGGTCGGCACCAAGGTGCTTCTGGAAAACTGTTCGCCACCTCAGAAGGGGGAAGCGGGGAACCATCCAAGCTGTTTACAGTAAGGATGGGACACTGTTGACCTCAACTGAGGAGGTGGAAGGAGTACTTTGAGGAACTCCTGAATCCGACTAATACGCCCTCTATGTTAGAGGCAGAGCTGGAGGATGATGGGGGATTGTCATCAATTTCCCAGGCGGAAGTCACTGATGTAGTCAAACAACTCCACAGTGGCAAAGCCCCTGGGATTGATGAGATCCGTCCAGAAATGCTCAAGGCTCTGGGTGTGGAGGGGCTGTCCTGGTTGACACGTCTCTTCAACATTGCGTGGAAGTCTGGGACAGTGCCAAAGGAGTGGCAGACTGGGGTGGTGGTTCCCCTTTTTAAAAAGGGGGACCAGAGGGTGTGTGCCAATTACAGGGGTATCACACTTCTCAGCCTCCCTGGTAAAGTCTACTCCAAGGTGCTGGAAAGGAGGGTTCGGCCGATAGTCGAACCTCTGGTTGAAGAGGAACAATGCGGATTCCGTCCTGGTCGTGGAACAACGGACCAGCTCTTCACTCTCGCAAGGATCCTGGAGGGAGCCTGGGAGTATGCCCAACTGGTCTATATGTGTTTTGTGGATCTGGAGAAGACGTATGACCGGGTCCCCTGGGAGATACTGTGGGAGGTGCTGCGGGAGTATAGGGTGAGGGGGTCTCTTCTCAGGGCCATCCAATCTCTGTACGACCAAAGTGAGAGCTGTGTCCGGGTTCTCGGCAGTAAGTCGGACTCGTTTCAGGTGAGGGTTGGCCTCCGCCAGGGCTGCGCTTTGTCACCAATCCTGTTTGTAACATTTATGGACAGGATATCAAGGCATAGTCGGGGTGGAGAGGGGTTGCAGTTCGGTGGGCTGGGGATCTTATCGCTGCTCTTTGCAGATGACGTGGTCCTGATGGCATCATCGGCTTGTGACCTTCAGCACTCACTGGATCGGTTCGCAGCCGAGTGTGAAGCGGTTGGGATGAGGATCAGCACCTCTAAATCTGAGGCCATGGTTCTCAGCAGGAAACCGATGGAATCCCTTCTCCAGGTAGGGAATGAGTCCTTACCCCAAGTGAAGGAGTTCAAGTACCTTGGGGTTTTGTTCGCGAGTGAGGGGACAATGGAGCGGGACAATGGTCGGAGAATTGGTGCAGCGGGTGCGGTATTACATTCAATCTATTGCACCGTTGTGACGAAAAGAGAGCTGAGCCAGAAGGAAAAGCTCTCGATCTACCGGTCAGTTTTCGTTCCTACCCTCACCTATGGTCATGAAGGCTGGGTCATGACCGAAAGAACGAGATCCAGGGTACAAGCGGTTGAAATGGGTTTCCTCAGGAGGGTGGCTGGCGTCTCCCTTAGAGATAGGGTGAGAAGCTCAGTCATCCGTGAGGAGCTCGGAGTAGAGCCGCTGCTCCTTTGCGTCGAAAGGAGCCAGTTGAGGTGGTTCGGGCATCTGGTAAGGATACCCCCTGGGCGCCTCCCTAGGGAGGTGTTCCAGGCATGTCCAGCTGGGAGGAGGCCTCGGGGAAGACCCAGGACTAGGTGGAGGGATTATATCTCCAACCTGGCCTGGGAACGCCTCGGGATCCCCCAGTCGGAGCTGGTTAATGTTGCTCGGGAAAGGAAAGTTTGGGGTCCCCTGCTGGAGCTGCTCCCCCCGCGACCCGACACCGGTAAAGCGGAAGAAGAGGATGGCTATATCGATATTCATATTATTATTTTACATATTTTTAAACATATCTAAAATTACAAAAGTTATGGGAAAACGCATCAAAATAGATTCATAACAAATAAAACAAGTTTTCTTACAACACAAGGTTTATTTTATTTAATATTGGACTGGTCCAACATGAATAAATAAATAAGGACCATGCCTACAGAACAGGACATGTTTTACTGGTTGGACCGTATAAAATCAATAAATAAAGAGCATGTCTACAGAACAGGACATATTAGAAACTATAAAAATAAATATTAAAAAAACGTATTGCAACACTTCTGATATAATATGGCGTAACGTGATATCGCGATACGATATTGAGTCGATATATCATGCACCCCTAGACCAAAGATTTGACGAATGCTTCTCTAACAGGGCTGCACAATTAATCGCAATTTTATTGAAATTGCAATATGGACTAGTACAATATCCAAATTGCAGTGGGGGGGGGGGTGGAGGCAAACAATGAAGTATTGTGTTGCTGCAGAGACGGCCCGGCCTACAAACTGTATCCTAATACAGACTAAAGAAAACAGCTTTGTTTGGTACAGGTCCTTGCAAAAATCACATTATAATCATTTAACATTTTCTTAATTTGAATATTATAATAATTATACAAAAATGATCATTCCCTCCAATATCGTGAATCATATCGCAATCGAAATATCAGTCAACAATAATCGCAATTAGATATTTTCCTTATATCGTGCAGCCCTATTCTCTAATGCCATATTTCCTTTCATAGAGACATTAATTATACGTGTGTGTGTGTGTGTGTGTGTGTGTGTGTGTGTGTGTGTGTGTGTGTGTGTGTGTGTGTGTGTGTGTGTGTGTGTGTGTGTGTGTGTGTGTGTGTGTGTGTGTGTGTGTAGACCCTGTCCATGATCCTGGCTCGTCGTCTGTCCAAGGAGAGACCGAACGACGGGGTAATCACGCAAATATGACATCTTTTAATCAAACAAGAACCATCTCTTCTTTTACCACTTTGTTGAACTCAGTAGCTTGTTCAAAGACGGAGGAATATGTTAATAATGTGAAATGCATTTCATACCCTGTAACAGTGTAGATGCTCTTTTCAGTTGCTCTCTGCTCAGCTGTTATTTTTGCCACTTTTTCCTACTTGACTCAATCTACAAAACCTTTTTAAGGAGGTTTCCCGTAACAATGAAATCATTGGGAGGATCATTTATCACAACTCTGGGTTGTGATAATCTGCTTTGAGCTGCCTTCTGCTACCCAAAAAACTAAACATGGCGAAGCCACATACAGTATGACATATCTGGAACAAACTTCCCAGTAAACTCCCAGTTTCAGTTTCTCTCTAATTTTCACTATTTATTTACTGTACTATTGCTGCGAGGCATTTTTTATTCCACTGTTCAATCGGTTTTATTCCATTTAATCTTTGTCCTTAATCTTCTGTTTTAATTATTTTAATTCCTATGTGTCTTTTTAAAACATTTCTTTTTTTATATTGCCTTGTGTTTCCTTTGTGATTGAATGCCTTTATGTCTCCTGTAAAGCAATTTGGCCTTGTTTTTGTTTGTTTTTTGAACAATTTCTTTACTGCTATTTTTATAAAAGAAGCTATAACACAAGGGTGTAACATAAGACCAATGTTGTCATTTGTGGTTGTGTGTTCAGTGGAAGCCTCATTGCTAAGATGCTGTTTTTGTTGCTTCTGTTATTATTTTGGACAGATCTTGCTGAACGCCTGCTGTCCAGGCTGGGTGCGCACTGACATGGCCGGCGATAAAGCCCCCAAGTCACCAGAGGAGGGCGCTATCACTCCGGTCTACCTGGCCCTGCTGCCGCCTGGAGCCACAGACCCTCACGGAAAGTTTGTGTCTGATAAAGAAGTTCAGCCGTGGTGAAAGGGTTAAAAGTGTGTTGCCCAAAACTTCCATACAAAATATATTTCTTTTCAAAAAAAAAAAACATGTCCATCATATGAAAAAAATGACAGAAGCTTCACACAATCTGGAAAAAGTATTATAACATTTAATGTGTTGGTAAAGTAACACACAAAGTTCAGGTGTTTGGTGTTTTAAGCCTCCAACGTTGTCTTCCAGGCAGCGCTGCCTGGAAGACACTACGATTAGGCAATGGTTAGGGTTAGGTGCCTGGAAGTCGACGTTGGGGGCATAAAACACCATCTAGCCAAAGTTCAGCAGTTAAACCAAATGTTGATGGACATAAAACCAAAATGACTCAAATTATTCCAGGGAACACAGATATTTTGAATGGTATGTGTATGTGTCTGCTGGGTTATTCGCAACAATAATCATGCATGAATATTCATAAGTGCTGGCTCATCGCTACCATTTTTGATAAATCTCATTTAATCACTGCCTTCAATAGTATAATATTTTTATATTTTTTACTTGGAGAAAGAAAATCTTCTGTTAATTAACTGGTTGAGGCTTGAATGTTGTGTACTCAAAGAAAATAAAATGTATTTTTTTTTTGGCTATCTTGTTGTGTTCTTTATTACTATGATGTGACAAACGTTGCCAAGATAAAGATCTGAGTAAAACTCTAAAAACAGATTGATGGACGACTGGTGGCCGGGTGGGGGGGGGGGCGTTTTAATAAGAAATAGATTTTGTATTTCTAACATTTTTATATTGAAAGAGAAAAGCCCCAAAGCTGATGTTACATGTACACGGGACATGATCAGTTCAATAACCATAAGTCCAATACAGATATAAAGCTAAATAAATAAATATAGGTTGCCTTTGATTTGCACCTTATCTAGCTTGAACCTACAGTAGTTATTCCTATTTATACACACATTTATGGAGAGCTATACTGAGACACACACACACAAACAGACACACACAGCTGACTATAAATGACAGTATTCCTGAAGAAATAATTATAGAGCTGGTATATGACACAAATATGGCTTTATTTATGAGCAATGTGTGTGTGGTTTAGGGTTTAGTGAGGCTGATAAAACTATGAAAAGCACACACGTAAAACCCAGGATTTATCTGAGGTCTTCTCCGTCTCAATCGTGGGATTTCTTTCACGGTTTTATCTCTAAATTTGATATTTTAACTTTCCACTGCACTCATTCTCAAAGATTTCCGTTGTATTTCTAATTCAGCCTGTGCTCGTAGAAATAGGCTACTGAGATCATGAGTCAATGTCCCATAGCGGAAAATAGCCACCCATCAAAGTCTATATAATGTATTTAAAAAAAAAAAAATCACAAAATTCCATTTTACTGATTCAACTGATGGTGATCAAAATGATTTCCCTACATGATGGTCTAAATGTTGCTTTAAAACTTCAAATTTATTTATTATAAATTATTTATCTGCTTAAATATTATCCATGTAATATTAAGTAATATGAAGGTAAACTGCAGCCCTGCAAATTCCCAAAGATATTGCTAAGGCCTTAGTGGTCTCAACTGCAGCTACAGGCCTGCTTTTGTTATTTCTTTGCAAGCTCAAATTATTATAGAAGGAAAAATAAAAGATCACTTTTACCAATTTAACGTATTTCACTGCAGCCCAATGTAACTTAAGCTTTTTCCCTGAGGTGTCTTGTATCGTCATCCATCTCTAAAATGTCTTACATATGTATGTGCACCTGGATTTTCATATCTTTCTCCATTACCTGAATGAAATCCAAATGCCCAGAGCACTTGTTATAGCAAAGAAAGTCAGAGCAGGAAATCTCATTCAGGTGGTTTCTTATTGTACAAAAATGTTCCTGTGGAAATCCAGACTTTATCTCTCATGCTTTCACTCTCTGCCTGTTTTAAGTATTTGAGTCAATACCAAAGTGGACTGTATGCAGCTGTGTGGTGTGGCTATATGGCGTGTAAGACTGTGGGAGTTGTAGTCCTGTCAGACGAGAGTCTGATTACCTTGTAGATAAAAACTAATCCATGGAGCGAGAGGGACAGAGACAGAGATGATAATCCTTTAATCCCTGCTATCTGCCAAGGGAAACCCCATCACACACATGGCTTTGATAATCACAGTTTCCACGCTTATCACTGGCTGTAATTGCTGCATCAGCATTGTAATTACTTTTTTATTGATCCTGCGGTGGGGAATTCCCTCAGACCTGAAACACAACTAGTTAGACAACTTACACGGGGATCAATACCTGTTCACATGCAGTACTGGACACCATCAGGTCTGCTTTTCTGATACTAATCCACCTGAACAGATAGATAGTTGACATTAGTGATATTTTGTGTGATGTTAAATCACAGATGTTTTTTAACCCTTGTGTTGTCTTCCCGTCGACCATGCAACTTTTGGTTTTTCTGGGTAAAAATTAATAATTGAAACCTTTTTTTTCAGTGTTTGGTGTTTTTACCACACTTTTGTCGCTTTTCTTGATGTTTTTGCCGATGTTTTTGTCACTTTTGCTGATGTTTGCTTTTGCTTTTTTTTTAAAGCTTTTTCTGACATTTTTATCAACGTTCTTTTATTATTATTTTTTTTTTCAAATGCTATACAATTGAATAAAACACCCAAATTCAATGAAAGTAGTAAACTGATCATTTATTTTACTTGTGAAGAGTGTTGTATGGAACCATCCAATTATTTTTTTGGACAAAAACAGGAGGATTAAGACAAAAATAAGACTGTCCGTGGCCTTCAATATTGTATTCAAATTATGTTGAAAATAAAGTGGCAGCACATATATGGGACACATTAAAAACCTGAAAATTACATTTTCTTCCAGACTCCCTGACTGTATTAAAACAAACAAATATGATTATGCATTGACACATTTTTTGCATGCAATTCAATGAAATGTATCCAGTTTTATTTATTCATTTTTTTTTTTATTCTTTTACTGTTTTTATTTTTATTTTTAAGTATTCTTTTGACCAGACTTTGACTTATTTTACCTTTATTTTTTACAGGCAAGTCATTAAGAACAGGTTCTTATTTACGATGGCGGCCTGACAAGTGGCATAGCCATAGGGAAAGGGAAGGAGGGCTAGTTAATAAATACATTAGAAATACGTACAGTTTAGAAACGACATAAAATACAATTTGAAATACTACACAGAAAACAATAAACACTTCTAACGAGATAAGTGCACAGGTCAGTCAGGGGTTGTTTGCGTGAAACTCTACATTGTTTGTATTTGATTTAATCTTGTTACTCCTGTGTAAATGAATTAACTTTGCATTGCACCCCCCTTGTCCCAGCTGGGATTCAATCCAACAAAATTCATGTCTTCTTTCCATGTTTCTATGTCTTTTGGAACACGCCTCTGCGGGAAGTTATATTATAGGATATAATAATAATAATACTAATATTGAGGACCTCTCCGTGAACCATCACCTTATCGTGGTGGAGAGGTTTGTGTGTCTCTGTGAACCTGAGGGCTGTGTTGTCTGGAGCTTTGTGCTCCTGGTAGGGTCTCCCAAGGCAAAGTGGTCTCAGGTGAGGGGCCAGACAAAGAATGGTTCAAAAACCCCAATGAAAAAGCTAAGCAGAGATGGAGTGACCCTGCCCGGAGGAAGCCCGGGGCCCCGTCTGGAGCCAGGCCCAGACGGTGGGCTCGCCGGCGAAGCGCCTGGTGGCGGGTTTGCCACGGAGCCCGGCCGGGCACAGCCCGAACAAGCTACGTGGCAACTCCCTCTCCATCCCATGGGCCCACCACCTGTGGGAGGAACCGTTGAGGTCGGGTGCGATGCCACATGGGTGGCAGTGAAGGTCAGGGGCCTCGACGGACCAGACCGGGCAGCAGACGCTGGCTCTGGGGACGTGGGAACGCCTCTCTGTGGGGGAAGGAGCCGGAACTGGTGCGGGAGGTGGAGCGCCACCGGTTAGATCTGGTGGGGCTTACCTCACGCACAGTCTTGGTTCTGGAACCATACTCCTGGATAGGGGTTGGACTCTTTTCTTCTCCGGAGTTGCCCAGGGTGTGAGGCGCCGGGCGGGTGTGGGGATACTCACAAGCCCCCGGCTGGCGCCGCTGTGTTGGAGTTTACCCGGTGGACGAGAGGGTCGCCTCCCACACGCCTGCGGGTTGTGGGGGAAAACTCTGACTGTTGTTTGTGCATATGCACCAAACAGGAGTTCGGAGTATTCGGCCTTCTTGGAGACCTTGACTGGAGTCCTGCATGGGGCTCCAGTGGGGGACTCCATTGTTCTGCTGGGGGACTTCAACGCACACGTGGGCAATGATGGAGACACCTGAGAGGCGTGATTGGGAGGAACGGCCTCCTGATCTAAACCAGAGTGGTTGTTTGTTGTTGGACTTCTGTGCTAGTCATGGATTGTCTATAACGAACACCATGTTCGAACATAGGGATGCTCATAAGTGTACCTGGTACCAGAGCACCCTAGGCCAAGGTCAATGATCGATTTCATAATCGTTTCATCTGATCTGAGGCCGTATGTTTTGGACACTCGGGTGAAGAGAGGGGCAGAGCTGTCAACCGATCACCATCTGGTGGTGAGTTGGGTCAGAGGGTGGGGGAAGACTCTGGACAGACCTGGTAAGCCCAAACGTGTAGTGCAGGTAAATTGGGAACGTCTGGAGGAGGCCCCTGTCCAACAGACTTTCAACTCACACCTCCGGGCGGAGCTTTTCGTGCATCCCTGTGGAGGCTGGGGGCATTGAACCCGAGTGGACAATGTTCAAAGTTTCCATTGCTGAAGCTGCAGCGAGGAGCTGTGGTCTTAGGGTCTTAGGTGCCTCAAGGGGCGGTAACCCACGAACACCGTGGTGGACAACGGTGGTCAGGGAAGCCGTCCGACTGAAGAAGGAGTCTTTCCGGGATATGTTATCCCGGAGGACTCGGAGGCAGTTGCAGGGTACCGAAGGGCCGAAGGGCTGCAGCCTCTGCCGTGAAAGAGGCAAAGCAGCGGGTGTGGGAGAAGTTTGGAGAAGACATGGAGAAGGACTTTTCGGTCGGCACCAAAGTGCTTCTGGAAAACTGTTCGCCACCTCAGGAGGGGAAGGGGAACCATCCAAGCTGTGTACAGTAAGGATGGGACACTGTTGACCTCAACTGAGGAGGTAATAGGGCGGTGGAAGGAGCACTTTGAGGAACTCCTGAATCCGACTAATACGCCCTCTATGTTAGAGGCAGAGCTGGAGGATAATGGGGGATTGTCGTCGATTTCCCAAGCGGAAGTCACTGATGTAGTCAAACAACTACACAGTGGCAAAGCCCCGGGATTGATGAGATCCGTCCAGAAATGCTCAAGGCTCTGGGTGTGGAGGGGCTGTCCTGGTTGACACGCCTTTTCAACATTGCGTGGAAGTCTGGGACGGTGCCAAAGGAGTGGCAGACTGGGGTGGTGGTTCCCTTTTAAAAAAGGGGGACCAGAGGGTGTGTGCCAATTATAGGGGTATCACACTTCTCAGCCTCCCTGGTAAAGTCTACTCCAAGGTGCTGGAAAGGAGGGTTCGCCAATAGTTGAACCTCGGGTTGAGGAGGAACAATGCGGATTCCGTCCTGGTCGTGGAACAACGGACCAGCTCTTCACTCTCGCAAGGATCCTGGAGGGAGCCTGGGAGTATGCCCAACCGGTCTACATGTGTTTTGTGGATTTGGAGAAGGCGTATGACCGGGTCCCCGGGAGATACTGTGGGAGGTGCTGCGGGAGTATGGGGTGAGGGGTCTCTTCTCAGGGCCATCCAATCTCTGTACAACCAAAGCGAGAGCTGTGTCCGGGTTCTCGGTAGTAAGTCGGACTCGTTTCAGGTGAGGGTTGGCCTCCGCCAGGGCTGCGCTTTGTCACCAATCCTGTTTGTAGTATTTATGGACAGGATATCGAGGCGTAGTCGGGGTGGGGAGGGGTTGCAGTTTGGTGGGCTGGGGATCTCATCGCTGCTCTTTGCAGATGATGTGGTCCTGATGGCATCATCGGCCTGCGACCTTCAGCACTCACTGGATCGGTTCGCAACCGAGTGTGAAGCGGTTGGGATGAGGATCAGCACCTCTAAATCTGAGGCCATGGTTCTCAGCAGGAAACCGATGGAATGCCTTCTCCAGGTAGGGAATGAGTCCTTACCCCAAGTGAAGGAGTTCAAGTACCTTGGGGTTGTGTTCGCGAGTGAGGGGACAATGGAGCGGGAGATTGGTCGGAGAATCGGCGCAGCGGGTGCGGTATTGCATTCAATCTATCGCACCGCTTGACGAAAAGAGAGCTTAGCCAGAAGGCAAAGCTCTCGATCTACCGGTCAGTTTTCGTTCCTACCCTCACCTATGGTCATGAAGGCTGGGTCATGACCGAAAGAACGAGATCCAGGGTACAAGCGGCTGAAATGGGTTTCCTCAGGAGGGTGGCTGGCGTCTCCCTTAGAGATAGGGTGAGAAGCTCACTCATCCGTGAGGAGCTCGGAGAGAGCCGCTGCTCTTTGCGTCGAAAGGAGCCAGTTGAGGTGGTTCGGGCATCTGGTAAGGATGCCCCCTGGGCGCCTCCCTAGGGAGGTGTTCCAGGCACGTCCAGCTGGGAGGAGGCCTCGGGGAAGACCCAGGACTAGGTGGAGGGATTATATCTCCAACCTGGCCTGGGAACGCCTCGGGATCCCCCAGTCGGAGCTGGTTAATGTTGCTCGGGAAAGGGAAGTTTGGGGTCCCCTGCTGGAGCTGCTCCCCCCGCGACCCGACACCGGATAAGCGGACGAAGATGGATGGATGGATGGATGAATATTGAGGAAAAAGTTCAACTGGTCAATTACTACAATATTTGGACTGCGAGTCTGAAACATTTCCAGACTGGAAAAGCAAAGTCAACTTAAAAATAGCACTGTGTGGACTAAAACAATAGAGCAATAATGCTCAGAGTCAGACTTCATGCTCTGATGGACATTCTAATGGAGCTGGCTGATATTTGACATTTAAAAGGTCAGCATCGGCAAACACTACAGCGTAAGTCCCATATCCATTTATATCCTCCTGAAAAGGCTCATTAAAACGTGCCATACATAACCTTGATTTACTCTTCTCAAACAAGCTGCCGTGAGCCAACAGCTGGTTCTGTACACCTGCTGCAGCTGGAAGTTTTACCCCTCCTGTGTTGCATTAATATTTAATGACCCGGTTGGGTACCACTTTCCGATTAGTCACTTTTGGGCTGCCATGTTGTGGAGAACCCTCCAGCCTCACGCTTGCTGTGTCATTTTAGCTCTTAAATCCATTATGAGGAATCCTCCGGTGGACTGTTTGACCACTTGTTGAAAAGAGCTGCAGGGCATCGGGACCATAATCCATTTACAGACAACTCATTAACATTTACTTAACTTTATTTATTAATGACTTACCAACATTTGGCACTTAGTTGTTAATTAAGGGGTCATGCATTTTTATAATTAATTAAAAGCTTATAAACCCCCTAATAAATGGCTTATCAGAAAAGTGGTAGCCCATGAAGGCATGAACCTGCCATGACTCTCGCTCAGTGACTCCATATCACACCCGATAATTGCGCTGACTTTTCTGATAATCCTGCCACAGCCCGCTGTTGTCCTCTTTTGATCAGTTCTTCCGGCAGCGTGTGAGAACACGGCCATTCACGCTAATCTTGTCAAATATTAAGATTTAAGCTTCTTAACGTTTTCTACATTTTGCTTTTTCATTGATAAGTTTGTTCCTCGCAGCCTGGGATTAGGCACAGAGTAAACCCACAGAAGCTCTGTTTATATTTAGGGAGCAGAGTTTGCATTTAGACATACAGTAAGTGTGTGTGCTGTATCCCAGTATGTGGTGTCAAACTGATGAATGTTAAGTGAGGATTCGGTCCTCTAAAAAGGCATTACAGTAAAAAAAAAAAAAAAGAAACTGTTGAAAATGTGATTGTTTGTCATGACTGTAGGTTTCATTTTCCGGTACTTAACTGCTTTTCAGACATTAAGTATGGTTTTCTTCTCGCATCATAACCTTTTCTGTGTCTAAGTCTAAGTCAACTTAGACTAAGCCGAAGTTTGAAGTTTGCTCTCACTTTATTCAGACCTCCTTTAAAGTGTGTGTGGGGGTTTCTTATTAGACTGACCTCCATCTGATCTTTTTGCCAAGCAAAACTGTCTTTCACAGGTTGTAATTGGAAGCGGGTGTTGTGCTGTGGGCCTCAATTTGGGTTGCACTCCTTGCTATTGCAGAAGCATTGGATGAGTTGAGAATATTTTTTGATCAATATCATTAACTGGAGTGCTCTGGGGATACTGTAGGATAAAACACACACACACACACACACACACACACACATACACACACATACACATACACACAACTCTGCCCATGAAAAAGGTGCGACAATTATAATTGACAACAAAAATTGTGAGGAAATCACACACACACACTCACTTTGTTTAAGGGCTGTAGTTGGTTAATCAGTCCTGGCTAAATTGCTATTCCAGGGTTAATTGGTGAATTTTTCTGCAAGAATTTGTGCCTTTTCTGCAAACAAGCTATGGTGCAAATGTCTTTATTTATGTAAAGGAAATTATAATAAGATTTTGGGGGGGTTGCACTGGCCAGTTTTGATTATTGAGGGGTGGGGGTCTGTGCCTATGGTTTCACAAGTGTTTCATTATCAGGCCCACTACACCACCACCAGAGGGCTCAACAGTCCCTGTCTTCCAAAGATAAGATAAGATATACTTTATTATCCCCAAAGGGAAATTAGTTTTGGACTCTGTCCGTTCCTCAGCTTTACAAAAACAACACCCTTTTTCCTCTTGGATCCTTCTTTTGGAATATGGACCGGGAACCTGAAATGGTGTCTTTTATTAGTAAATTCTCGTTACACAAACGGCAAATATCCTTTACCGACATGCTGCTTGCTTGCTGAGCTAACAAGCTGTGCTTTGCCTGCAGCAGCAGGGGCTTGTGGTTGTATTTTCATACGCTTCTTTGATCTGATTGGTTGATCACCAACATAGGTGATAGACAGATGGTTCATCCAATCAGCTAACCAGTATTTTCGCCCATTCCTAAAAAGTTCTCCAACGGTAAGTTCCCAGATGGATATGCCGAGCAAATGCAAAGCAACCTATCTGGTCAGGTTACTCATACAGACATGAATCAGATTAATTGCTGTGAGTCCCGGGCCTACGTCAGTGAGCATATTCCAGATCTAAGCTGCACTCAGTGTAGTCTCGCATTGTCAGACCTATTGTCTGGCTACACACAGATACATTCTGGGATAGGAGAATAAAAAACGCTCTGGGTTGTTTGCATTTCTTTAAACCAATCACAATCGTCTTGCGCGGCGCTAAGCTCCGGACGCAGCGACGGTGGCTCTGCTAAATAGTCTCAGGAAGGAACTTGTTTTGGTGGAACATTTGTAGCCTGCAAAAGAAAACGCCACATACAATATTAAATGAAGTTGACTGTTCACACAATACAGTAACATGAGCTATTTAAATTAGCTGATACATGGTTAAACCTCATTGGCTCTTACCAGTAGATTGCCTTGTGTACTTCGTCCACAGCCATCCCACCAATCGGTCCCGAAACGTAAAGTAAAGTAAATGCTGTAAACATATTCTTTGTAAATATGTACAATTACAATCATTCCCCGAAAGAACCAAGCAGGTAGGGCTGGGTGATATGCAGAAAATCAAATATCCCGATATGTTTGACCAAATACCTCAATGTCGATATTGCGACGATATCCTAGGGTTGACAGTTGGTGCTTTAACTAAATGTTATTTATACAATGAGATTTTTGATAAATTATCATCAGACATGTCCATTTAATGACTAAGTGCGTGAAGGCAAATAATAGAACAGCTAGAACAGTCTGCTACGTTCAGAAAAGTACATCACTTTACTCTAATGCAGCTTTTAAAACCAGGAAAAGACAACACTTACCATATTACAATTTTACGATATCAAAAATCTAAGACGATATCTAGTCTCATATTACGATATCGATATAATATCGATATATTGCCCAGCCCTACAAGCAGGCCTCTTCATGTTCTCCAAAACGGTAGACTGTAGAAATCAAATTGCCCTTCGGGGATAAATAAAGCTATCTGTATCTGTATCTGTTTCCTGTTAGCGAAGGGACTTTGAGAACGGTAACAAACAGAGAGCCGAAGACTGATACGTACCGGATGTCAGGCTCTATCCTGGAAATGTACTTCCGTTGAGCCAGAATAGACTCAGCGTGCTCTGAGGAAGCTGGCTGTTGCTCTCCTCCACAGACAGCAACCTCTGAGCCTGAATTCATTGTTTTTTTGAATAGAAGAGATTACGTTGGCTTTCAGTTCGACTGCCAAACACTTCCAAATGTTATTATGTGGGCAGGTGTAGCAGCAGTATATCCCCTCTCTCTTCGATTTATATTACAAGTTGAACTCTGTAGTTTGTGTCAGTTATTGGCCAGCATCACTTTAGGCATGTGGAGCTATGGTAACTGGTTTACTGCTCTGCCTGCCAGTATGGTTGCAATTCATGCTAGTCACCACTAGATGTCAGAAAAAGTGCATTACACCCCTTTGTAGGAGCTGATCATGAAAGATCCCATCTCACGGCATTTTAATACTTTGCCCTGCTGCATCTGGTGTCTCCACATGAGCTTCCTGCTTCCTCTCCTCAGTTTCTCTGCTAGGCAGATTTTGATAAACAAAATAAATATACATTATGCAGCCAGTGACAGTATAAAGGAAGCAACAACTGGTACATGTTCTTGAATAACCTTCATGGGAGTGTGACGTCCTCACACGGAGGAGAAGTACGAATTTTAGAGTCATTTTAGTTCAGTTGCCATTTTTAGGTATATTAAGGTTGCCGGCTCATGTTTGAATTTAGCTCATGGTAGGTTGAGGCTGAAGGTTAGTGATTAAATGTCAGATTAAATGCCATGCGTATATGTCAGGCAAGAAATTCATGCCCATGAAATGCAAGGCAACAAAGTCCCAATTTTGCCTTCGTGCCACTTTCTTCCTTCTCCTCTCCAACAAATGTGCACACACAGTCAGTTTTTTTATTTTCTACTCTCTTGCAGGGACATAAACATAACATCAAAGTCAATAGCTGCTACACGGGGGAGGCAATGTTGAACCGAGATGATATGTCAGCTCAACAGGAAGGCTGCGTGTCCACTCCGGAGACCTGTCTTTACGGGAGCAGCTCCTTATTCTGCTGCTTTGTAATGGAAAGGACGCCGTGCTGCTGCTGACATCAGATAGAGCCGAGCATCTTTTTTTTTTTTTTTTTTCGGCCCTGAAATGCGGAAGGAACAAAATTACAACATCAGCAGGGGATACACTTCAGTGTAAAACACACAGCAGGGAGGAGGGTTTCAGAACACAAAGTTGTTTGAACATGACTGCAGTGGGAGGGAAATACCCCCACCCACTGGACAGAGGAGGGAATTACACAGTTTCATTGAGTTCATTGTTTCTCTGAACACTCCGTAAAAACTTTATATTAGCGGATAATGTGTGGGAATGATGTAGCAGTCTAGCACTTTAATGACAATACATTTTATACATTGTATTATTTTCAAATTTTGCATAACATAGGCCAATTACTTCATGTCCTATGGTCCTGTGACAAGGTCCAGGACTTTTGGTCTTGGATATATGATAATGTTGGATTGCAGGGACCCAGGTTCCATTCAGCCCAAGATTATTTGTTCTATGAGATGGGTCAATCCTAAGCAGGGTGGATATGCACAAAAGAAGCTGGGTCCAGACTAGTTTAATAATAATAATAATAATAATACATTTTATTAGGGCTGGGCGATATGGAGAAAATCAAATATCACAATATTTTTGACCAAATACCTCGATATCGATACCGCAACGATATTGTAGTCTTGACTATTGGTGCTTTCACAAAATATTTATGAGATTTTTGATAAATAATCATCAGTAATGTGGATATAATGACTAAGTGGGTAAAGGCAAATAATAGAACAGTTACAACAGTCTGGTAAGTTCAGAAAATGACATCACTTTACTGTAATGCAGCCTTTAAAACCAGGAAAAGACTTATCTCATATCACAATATTACGATATCCAAAATCTAAGCCGATATCTAGTCTCATATCCCGATATTGATATAATATCAATAGCCCAGTTCTACATTTTATTTATATAGCGCTTTACATGGTATTCAAAGACACTTTACAGTAAAACCAGCCCATTTGGCACATTAAAAACCAATGAAGCAATCATCTGATAGCCACTAAGATTCTTTTAAGAGGATGGAAGAATGAAGGGGTGCTGTCAATCCAGGAGTGGGCTTGTGAGATGGCTAGGGTGGCGGTGTTTGAAAAAATTTCACATAAACGGTTTGCAGATTGGATGTCTATATAGAAAATGGGAGAAGCACCGCAGCTTTCTGGAGGACTCCTAGGAATCTCTGTGTTGGGGAGAGATGTGTATGATGGGCTTATGGTGTTGTCATTTATCTATATGTTTATTTGGTCTATGGTTTATTGTCTATTTTGTTACTATTTTGTTGTATGTTCTTGAATATTGTAGTTACAGTGTCATATTTTCTTGATTGAAAGGGGGGGGGAGGGGGGGGTATGTTCATGTTGCGAATTGTACGTTTTGTATCTTGTTTAAAAAATAAGAAATTGTTAATCCCAATTCTTTTGCATAATATAACATGAGCTGGCGTATAATTTCTCAGTGGCATGCATCATGAGTAGTGATGCATGTATTTGATGCAACATAACGTGATCATCTTATCATCATCATCATCATCATCATCAGTAAATACTCTATAGCAAATACTCCCACACACTCAATCGAGGTTATTACAAAACAGATGCACCCACAGAGATGAGATGGAACAATTGCATAATGTAATAATTCAGAAATGAAGCTCAGCATAAAATTCTTTCAGGAAGACTTCTAAGCTTTCATTCTCTCTCTCTCTCTCTCTCTCTCTCTCTCTCTCTCTCTCTCTCTCTCTCTCTCTCTCTCTCTCTCTCTTTCCTAATCTGATCAGCTGATTCGGGGCATTCACTCTTCAGTTAAACTAACCAGCCCTTTTAGTCACTCTATCAATCCAATCCAGTCTTCAGGCTCCTTCACCAGTGTCTAGACTCCAGCGGGGGATATGCCTATTCTTGGCTTCTCTACCCCTTATAAAATTATTTACATAACGATGGAGTCTAATCGCCAAAGACTGTACATTTCAATATCATGTGATGAATACATTTCTTTACTTTTGCACCTTATAACAAAGTCTCTTCTGATTGAATTAGTTTTAAAAGTTTTTTCACATACAAGGACTTTTCCTTGGTGTTCCGGTGCATAACAGCAAACATAGTAAGGGAAAATAAAAGATAAAGCAAGTACCGCAACAGTAAAAAAGAAAAAACAAATAATATTGGCAATAACAATATGAAAAATATATACCATAAAAATGTGTACAATTGGGTGCCAGGGTAGCTCACCTGGTAGAGCGAGCACCTACAGTATATAACTATATAGAGGCTGAGTCCTCGACGCAGCGGTCGTGGGTTTGGTTCCGACCTGTGGCCCTTTGCTGTATGCCATTCCCCTTCATGTCTAAAGCTGTCCTATCAGAAATAATGCCAAACAAATAATCTGAAAAGGAAAAATTGTAAATTTACGGTGTTTAAAATGAACTGAAATGATTGTGTTGTTTCAAATATGCATATTTTATATTTAAACCATTATGCCATTTGAGTGCGCGTGCACACACACACACACACACACACACACACACACACACACACACACACACACACACACACACACACACACATTATTACCCTGAAAAACTTCCTCCTGGGGCTTCAATCTATTGAAGTATGAATTCAGGGCAATTATCTGGTGACGAGTCTATTTCTGGGTCCTCTGAAACATTTTGAAGTACGTCTCCTGCTGAGAATTTCATTCTCAGAGATGAAGTGATTACTCAATAATACAAAAAGACTTTTTTTAAGTATAGATACTTAATTGATACAGAACTATATGGAGCTTTTTCCCCCCTGTATGTGACATGCATCCACATCTACAATGACACATCTGTTAATTTAACTAGCAGTGTTATTGGATGTCAGTATGTAACTCCCATCTGTTGTGACAGGAGCAGCTGGGACCCGCCCAGATTCTGCTGTTTTACACCTGAATCCTTGTCTGACTGCGACTGGTGGAGGCAATTAGATATCACATTTGGTAGATGTTTTTTTTTTCAAAAGCAGCTTGTGCTTTCAAAGAGGTGATAAGACGCCCGGAGGAGAAATCTAACAGAGATCAGAGTCTTTATTCAAGAACGAGTGCAACAAAAGCATAATCCCGTGTCAAAATAAAGAATGATTAACAGTGAAAGAATAAAGACTTTCTTTTTCTGTTTAATCATATCCCCTCAATGTACTGGGGACACTGAGATGAATGAGCAGAAGACAAAGAAATCATCAGAGATGTATAAAGTACTAGAGACCCATACTTGAGTAAAAGTACAAGTGCTCTATCAAAAAAGTGACTTGAGTATAAGTAGAAGTGCTCTTTAAACATCCCACTTAAGTGGAAGTACTAAAGTATTCAACATTTTTTGTACTTAAGTATTGCAAGTAGTTTATTTTAAAATGTAATACTCAAGTACTAAAAGTAAAAGTACAGGTATTGTGTTATGTAGTTATTAAAGAAAGCAGTCAAATTTTGAATATCATATTGTTGGAGTTCAACTTTTTACTTGGTATTAAGGCAGTCAGAAGTTTTACATTGCTGGATATGAAGGAAGTTCCTGAAATAAACCCCAAAAGTTACATTAATGTCACAGCCGTTATAACTACTATTATCTGATATAACAGTGGGTTATTAATCACTTAATAACAAATACTGAAATAAAATGTGTGATGTACAGGAAAGTTAGCAAGCTAGCAAAATACAGATAAACTAGCAGCTTCACATCACAGTAACAGTTACAGGAATAGCTTCATCTGCTGCAACAATAGCTAAATAGAAAGAGTACAAACTTACATCGTCTCTGACGTCTGAACAGGTGATCGCCATAATGAAAAGAAACACTACGCAATCTCGGGGATACTTTAATTATCGTACGTAACTAACGTAGCCGTAACTACACACACTGTAACCTACACAGTCTCCGTAGCGTGAGGATTTCATAACAGTAACGAGTAACGATGCAGCACATAAAAAATTTATCGGAGTAAAAGTATTAAACTCATCGAAAATATGTACTCAAGTAAAAGTGGAATTAGGACAAAAAAATAATACTCCAGTAGAGTACAGATACTGCCTTTTAGTACTTAAGTAGAGTAGTGACGTAGTTCTACAACAGCACAGATTTGACAACGGTTCATTTCCGGGATTGTTCAGGTGCCGCTGGAAATTCCGCTGAATGTCCCTCATTTTCGTCCGGATGTCCGTTACCTTCCTCTTTCTCTGTGTTGCTGTTCTAAACTCTGGTGGATTTCTGAGGACTATGGTTAACTGCTCCTCAGATCTCTGCAGGGTAAATCCAGACAGCTAGCTAGACTATCTGTCCAATCTGAGTTTTCTGTTGCACAACTAAAACAACTTTTGAACGTACCTTCCCGAGGCTATTTTGCAGAGGCACCGTGGCTCCGTCCCATTACGATTGTGATTGGTTTAAAGAAATTCCAATAAACCAGAGCACATTTTTTTTCTCTCATCCCAGAATGCTGTGTGGACTATCCAGACCCTCCTCCATGACGCTGTAGAGGAAGGTCTGGCAATGCAACACTATCACAGACTAAACAATATCCATTACAACATTTCTTGAACATGCCTCGTAGTGTCAGGACACACTTGATGTTTGCTGCTGTAGTTGCACGATTTGCTTTCAGCTGAAACATTGTAATTACTCCATTAAAGAAAGTCTGTTCAGAGATACCGAAGTGCTGCTGCGGTCATCATGTCAAAAACTACAGAGCTAATTCTCCAGTAATAATAACTTTTGATGCAGCGACTGATTATTTGGTGTTGACAAGTGCTGATTAGTTGGCTGCTTGTTCCCTCAAATAGCTGATATGCCTCTGAGGCTCTGATGGGGTGAACTTCTTATCACTGGCATTGTGATGTTTTTCGGGGTTTTTTTTTGACAATGATGATTTTGATGCATTGGAAACCACTGTGGCAGAGCTCCGACAGTCGTGCCTGGTGAAATCCTGCCGTTTGAGGAGGATTATGCAGAGTTGCCGGCCTCGCAGCATGTAGCTGACATCTCACACTGTCAAGAAACATCCTTGGAGCCACAATGTCCTAATGGAAAACATCAGCATGTGTTGCATGGTATTATATTTTAGAACATAAAAAAAAAAAAAAGTTGTGCTCCCACTGGGATCTCTCCAACACTGCCCCTCTGCGTGTGTGCGTGTGTGTGAGATGTGTGTAGGAGGAACGACACAAACAACTTCAAACTGCAAGTGAAACAAAGAAAGAACATAAGAGAGGAAAGGCCATATGAGGTACAGAAAGTAATAGGATATAATATAAGCAGGGGAAAAATGACAAAGTCTTAGCATTACTTCATGTAATGCAGTGAAGTAATGCAAGAACAACCGAGTGCTCTCCTTTTACCAGGCATTCCTGTTACGGATTGGACCACTAAATTTCAAACTGGCCAATGAGGGTTGCACAAGGACCTCACAGGTGGGATGAATCAGGTGATAGCACCTGGAGAGGAAAGAAGAAGATTATGTCAATCATTTAATCAGTGACACTTTATTTAAGTGTTGTATATATATATATATATATATATATATAAATATATAAATGACCACAAGTAATAGAAAAAGAAAAGTAATAAATAAGTTGTTTATTGAAAGGCCTGACTAATAAGGTAGGTTTTAAGTTTGCCTTTGAAAACATCAGCACTCTCTCCAACTCTCTATGTACATCAATCCTCCAACCCAAAGTGCTTTCAAAGTTTTTGCACCCTCATAGTGGTGTGAGCTACAGAGTCTCCTTAGACCAGATTATTTTATTAGCATGGAAGATTATAAAAACAGGACTAAGGGCTATTTCACCACTCGATGTACATGTCCTGTTACCGAACTCTGCTAACTCATTGTTTGATGTAATTTGCTGTTTGGCTTTAAAGCTATAGTGCGTAGTTTCTGTCGCCCCCTTGAGGAATTGTAAGTAATGACAACAAAACTGTTGTCACATCCACATGATACAAGCCTTCCGTGACCACGCACCACTCACCGGATGACCCAATCTTCTGAACATAGCCATACTGAGAGAAACAGAGAGAGTTGTGTGGAGCTGATAGTCTTAATTAGCTTTGTACTGTAGCAACTCATCTGGCAATGGCTTGAATGTAACAGACAAAAAGTTACGCACTAAAGCTTTAAGTCTGTTGTTTGTTCTTCTGTGAAACTCTTTATGCTAAAAAACTTCTGGACAGCACATTAATCAGATGTATAGTTAATTTCCAGTTCATCTGCAATCTGACGGCTTTTACTTCACATTTCACCTTCTCTTGATACACTACATACATTTCAAACAAAAGATGAGGCAGAACATAAATAATAATGGTAAATGTAACAAGATTGTACGAAAACATTCATGGTATTTTCTTCAAACACATGCACAGACAACATTACAGAGCTGGATAATATGCTGAAACACACTTTAAGGGCTTCTGGTTATTATTTTGCGTTGGTCCCAAAGGAGCCATGCATCCTGGAAAACAAGGTAGAGGCAACATTGTGTGAAATATTCTCTGTTTTACAGGGTTAACTAGAAGGGTAAAAACATCAGTACTTGTGTGTGCTATCTCAACACATTCTCTCTCCCATCGCGTAAAATAAGGACGCTTGCCTTGTGGTGTTGTTATTAGGGATGCACTGAATCCAGCATTTGGCTTTGGATTCGGCAGAATATTGGGCTTTTTTATGGGGTTCGGTTTCTGCCAAACATTAGAATTTTTTTCCACCGAACCGAACCCTACGCTTCTTAAAACATTTACGTAGGAAACATCCGAAAGAATACTAGTTTATAGGAATACTAGGAATCTACAGACAGCAGCCAAAATGCAGCAACTTCACGTACAGCAAAGGAAGGACAGGCACAGCTAAAAACTTGTGTTAACCAGATGACCATTACCAGCTTTGCTAGCCCTGGGAGTAGGATTTGGCAGAATCATAACCAGTGGATTTGGTATTTGGCCGAACCCCAAAAATCTGGATTTGGTGCATCCCTAGTTATTGTCGCTAAAAGTCTCCTTTAGCGTCATTTGGATGCTCTGGGTCAAGATGTACGTTTAACTGACATGCAGCACAAGAACAGGTGAGTTGGGTTTAGGAAAGAAGAACGGGACAGTTGGGTTTAGGAAAAGATCGTGGGTGGGGTTATAAAATGAACATTTCAGTGACACGCGGGACACAAACCCCAATCTCCTGGGTAAAAGTCCTGTGTCATTTGACCCATCCACCCCCCCTCCCAACCATGCTACTGTTGTTGCTCTTAATGTTATGTCATCTTGAAACGCTGCGCGGCTGCTGCTTTGCCCAGTGCGTTCCATACAGGGTGGTATTTGCGTCGTATCTGATGCCGAGAGGCACTGCCCAAGCGTCCGTATTTTTAGAGATAAGATAAAAAAGATAAGAGATAATAAAAAGACAAGAAAGTAAAAAAGTATATCAACAAACATCAATATCGTTATGCATGTGCGTTAAGTTCAGACCTGGAGATAGAACGTGGTTAGGTTAGCTTAGCTTAGCTTAGCTTAGAGACTGGGGGAAGGACACCTCACGTGCCGGGACACGGCCGCGGGGAACCCGCGACAATAACGGGACGGTTAACGGGGAAACAAAACGCCACACGTGGGATGCGATTCCCAGCCCTTGGGGGTGAAAGTCCGGAATTGTTTGACCCATCCACCACCCCAACCAACCTCCTTACGCGGATTTTCGGCATTTAATACTACTCGCTACTGTAGACGTGCTGTGACCACGACATATTACTTCCCATTTAAATACATAAGTTTACATTTTCGTCCTGGCCACCACAAAAAAAACAACCAAAATGTCCCCGTGAACACGTATCTATAGATTAAAATAACCTGACCATTTCACGTACTGCCATGAGACTGGGTTGCGGTACCGTAAGCCCATCCACGACCTTTTCCTAAACCCAACCGTCCTGTTCTTCCCGTGTGTCACGGAACTGTAAGCCCACCCACGACGACGTTTATTTAACGGAATTCTTCTGTGGGCCTATCACAGAATGTTTGGAGATCCGTGTTCATTTCACGGAATTCTGTGAGATCTGGTTGTTACTTTAAGTTACTATATGCATTTGTTTTTGTGAACTAGAAATCAGCTGAGATGACTGTGCATTTCTGCAAGTGCCATTTACACACTTCATTGGATTTAATTACATTTAAAATGTGATTATTTAGATGTCCACAAACTACAACTCCTAACAATATGACACTAAACCAAACCCCACCACTACCATACCTATAACTACCTTCAACATAAGACATTATTTGTACAGAGTATGCAATATTTTTAATGCACTCTGCAGTGTGGTGTGTGTGTGTGTGTGTGTGTCTTCTATTGTAGATTAGTCAGGCAGTGCCTCATTTACAGAATGATGATGGGCAGTATATTACCCGTTAGACACTATTTATTTAAGCTGCTATTTCCACTCTGAAGAGCCAAATGATAGAAAGAGGAAGATGAGTGAGTGTCTGTCATGCACATAGTGGAGATGTGCAGAGCTGCTTTTATGTGAAGCTCCCATTAGCCTGCAGTTCTGACACACAGGCACAGTCTCACCTCGGAACAAGAAGCTCTGTGAGCAGGTTCAGGCTTTTAAAGGGGATTTATTAGGGGTCCAAGCCCGAGTCTGGAAGAAACGGCGTGTAGCAATAGCTACGCCGTTCGCACAGCAGGGCTGTGGAACCCTATTGTTTTTCTAAGGATTATTAGGGGTCCAAGCCCGAGTCTGGAAGAAACGGCGTGTAGCAATAGCTACGCCGTTCGCACAGCAGGGCTGTGGAACCCTATTGTTTTTCTAAGGATTATTTTTATTATTAGGGGTCCAAGCCCGAGTCTGGAAGAAACGGCGTGTAGCAATAGCTACGCCGTTCGCACAGCAGGGCTGTGGAACCCTATTGTTTTTCTAAGGATTATTAGGGGTCCAAGCCCGAGTCTGGAAGAAACGGCGTGTAGCAATAGCTACGCCGTTCGCACAGCAGGGCTGTGGAACCCTATTGTTTTTCTAAGGATTTTTTTTATTATTATTCTTCTCCGCCTAAAACTCTGACTGCAGCCTAAACCGTACATAGTGGGGAGTTGCCATTTTCAGGACTGGTCCAAAACCCCGCAAGGACCTCTGGCGCAAAAATTGACCCATTTCCACCCCTAGGTGGCGCTATAGCAGACAAAAACGCGTTTGGCCCCATAACTCCCAAACCGTACATCCGACATTCAAAAACAATAGATCTACGCGTTCCCTGGATCCAACTGAATCACGTGATATAGGCCACGCCCATTTCCGCCTGGACTTTTATGCCTTTAAAATCGCAATTTATCAAAAACCTACTTTTTCGAACTCCTCCTAGACCGTGCGACCGATCTGCACGAAACTTGGACCGTGGCATCTCCACACTGGCCTGACTAAAAGTTATGGAAATAAATTTTATACGATGAAAATTGCGCATATAACGCACAAACAAATTTGAGTAGCTAACTATGAAAACACCAACTTTGCCATATCTCAGCCAAAATGAAAGCTATCAACCCCAAACTTTAGATTATGCTTTGCCATGCCCCTCTGGAGGGACCCCATGCGTTTTAAGAAAATTGGTCGCTAGGGGGCGCTACAACTACAAAAAAGTTTATATCTCATGAACGGCTCATCCGATTTATACGAAATTTGACGGGTACCATCTGGGGCCAATCCTGAGGCCATCCCTAGAATGGAGTACCGAGGGGTCAAAGTGGGCGTGGCCTATGGGACCCAATGTGACCCAACTCTAGATTCACCACTTACGCTAATGTGAACAACTTTAAATTTACAGGGTAGATGGACAATGGGCCATGGATCACACCTACCAAAAATTACACATGTGGACCACTAGGTGGCGCTGTAATGGTTTTTTGTCATTAACTCCCACAATACACATCACACATTAGAAATTCTTACATCCACGTGTTCCTTGAATCAAGCTGAATTGCCTGATATAGGCCCCGCCCATTTCCGCGCAAACGTTTTTTTCGCAGTATCGCGCAACGTGCAAAACCAACTTTCGCGAACTCGTCCTAGGCCGTTCGACCGATCTGCACGAAACCTGGTAGTTAGCATCTCCAGATGGACCTGACAAAAAGTTATGGAAATCGTTTTGCTACGTTGAAGTATGCCAATTTGACAACCAAACAAATTGTCCTAGATAGCTACGACACACGTATCATATCATATCTCGGTTAAATTTAAATTTATCACCAAATGACTTGAGATCCTTGTTCACCATTCCACTACGATACTGTGTACCAAATTTGGCGAAGATCGGCCTTTAGGGGGCGCCGTAAGTAAAGTTTATTTGTTTTTCCGCCAATTTTCTTAGTACATTTCAAAGGGAAATTTGCTATTGCAATATCTCTGCCACAGTAAAAGCAATCAACACAAAATTTGTGGTGCTCTTTCGGGATGGCTTTCTGAGGCGCTGTACCAAATTTGGCGAAGATCGGCCTTTAGGGGGCGCTATAAGCAACGTTTATTTGTTTCGCCCACTTACTCAATGCATTTAAATGGGAAATTTGCAATTGCAATATCTCTGCCACAGTAAAAGCAATCAACACAAAATTTGTGGTGCTCGCTCGGCATGGCGTCCCGAGGCGTTCTACCAAATTTGGCGAAGATCAACCTTTAGGGGGCGCTATAAGCAACGTTTATTTGTTTCGCCCACTGACTCAATGCATTTAAATGGGAAATATGCAATTGCGATATCTCTGCCACAGTAAAAGCAATCAACACAAAATTTGTGGCGCTCGCTCGGCATGGCGTTCCGAGGCGCTGTACCAAATTTGGCGAATTTGGTCCATAACTTTTGGACCACCACCCTCTCAGTCACTCTCTCATTTCTCTCTGCTGTCCCCTGTGGTCAGGGGGTTAAGTTTGTTTATAGTAGAGAATTGTTAAAAGCAGTCTGTGCATGCATGGAGGCGAACTGTTAACCACTACATTTTCAAAAGCAGAGTACCGCAGACCTCGCGCATCAAACCTCTCGATATTCACCGACGTGTGCCCCCCCTACTCAATGCTTGGAGTCCCGCATCGGCGCAGCTTCGCGCTTCTTTCGCGCGCGACTGGCGCGGCTCCGGGGCATCGCGGACGGCGGGCATCGGGGCGAAATAAGCGTCGGAGGCGGGCGGATGGAGGCTGGCGTCGGAGGCTGGCGGCGATGGAGGCTGGCGGCGCCGGGCTGGCTGGCGGCTATGGAGGCGGGGCGTCGGAGGCTTGGGCCCGTTCATAACTGCTTGCAGTTCTAGTTAGGGGTCCAAGCCGAGTCTGGAAAAAGCGGCGTGTAGCAATAGCTACGCCGTTCGCACAGCAGGGCTGTGGGAACCCGTTTTATTGTTTTTCTAAGCTTTTTTTTTTTATTATTATTCTTCTCCGTCTAAAACTCCGACTGCAGCCTAAACCGTACATAGTGGGGAGTTGCCATTTTCAGGACTGGTCCCAAACCCCGCAACGACCTCAGGCGCAAAAATTCACCCATTTCCACCACTAGGTGGCGCTATAGCAGAAAAAACGCGTTTGGCCCCATAACTCCCAAACCGTACACCCGACATTCAAAAACTATACATCTACGCGTTCCCTGGATCCAACTGAATCACGTGATATAGGCCACGCCCATTTCCGCCTGGACTTTTATGCCTTTAAAATCGCAATTTATCAAAAACCTACTTTTTCGAACTCCTCCTAGACCGTGCGACCGATCTGCACGAAACTTGGACCGTGGCATCTCCAGACTGGCCTGACTAAAAGTTATGGAAATAAATTTTATACGATAAAAATTGCGCATATAACGCACAAACAAATTTGAGTAGCTAACTATGAAAACACCAACTTTGCCATATCTCAGCCAAAATGAAAGCTATCAACCCCAAACTTTAGATTATTCTTTGCCATGCCCCTCTGGAGGGACCCCATGCGTTTTAAGAAAATTGGTCGCTAGGGGGCGCTACAACTACAAAAAGTTTATATCTCATGAACGGCTCATCCGATTTATACGAAATTTGATTCGTACCATCTGGGGCCAATCCTGAGGCCATCCCTAGAATGGAGTACCGAGGGGTCAAAGTGGGCGTGGCCTATGGGACCCAATGTGACCCAACTCTAGATTCACCACTTACACTAATGTGAACAATTTTAAATTTACAGGGTAGATGGACAATGGGCCATGGATCACACCTACCAAAAATTACACATGTGGACCACTAGGTGGCGCTGTAATGGTTTTTTCATTAACTCCCACAATACACATCACACATTAGAAATTCTTACATCCACGTGTTCCTTGAATCAAGCTGAATTGCCTGATATAGGCCCCGCCCATTTCCGCGCAAACGTTTTTTCGCAGTATCGCGCAGCGTGCAAAACCAACTTTTCGCGAACTCGTCCTAGGCCGTTCGACCGATCTGCACGAAACCTGGTAGTTAGCATCTCCAGATGGACCTGACAAAAAGTTATGGAAATCGTTTTGCTACGTTGAAGTATGCCAATTTGACAACCAAACAAATTGTCCTAGATAGCTCGACACACGTATCATATCATATCTCGGTTAAATTTAAATTTATCACCAAATGACTTGAGATCCTTGTTCACCATTCCACTACGATACTGTGTACCAAATTTGGCGAAGATCGGCCTTTAGGGGGCGCCGTAAGTAAAGTTTATTTGTTTTCCGCCAATTTTCTTAGTACATTTCAAATGGGAAATTTGCTATTGCAATATCTCTGCCACAGTAAAAGCAATCAACACAAAATTTGTGGTGCTCTTTCGGGATGGCTTTCCGAGGCGCTGTACCAAATTTGGCGAAGATCGGCCTTTAGGGGGCGTGATAAGCAACGTTTATTTGTTTTAGCCCACTTACTCAATGCATTTAAATGGGAAATTTGCAATTGCAATATCTCTGCCACAGTAAAAGCAATCAACACAAAATTTGTGGTGCTCGCTCGGCATGGCGTCGAGGCGTTCTACCAAATTTGGCGAAGATCAACCTTTAGGGGGCGCTATAAGCAACGTTTATTTGTTTAGCCCACTGACTCAATGCATTTAAATGGGAAATATGCAATTGCGATATCTCTGCCACAGTAAAAGCAATCAACACAAAATTTGTGGCAGGCAATGGCGCTTTCGCTCGGCATGGCGTTCGGGCTGTACCAAATTTGGCGAATTTGGTCCATAACTTTTGGACCACCACCCTCTCAGTCACTCTCTCATTTCTCTCTGCTGTCCCCTGTGGTCAGGGGGTTTAAGTTTGTTTATAGTAGAGAATTGTTAAAAGCAGTCTGTGCATGCATGGAGGCGAACTGTTAACCACTACATTTTCAAAAGCAGAGTACCGCAGACCTCGCGCATCAAACCTCTCGATATTCACCGACGTGTGCCCCCCCTACTCAATGCTTGGAGTCCCGCATCGGCGCAGCTTCGCGCTTCTTCGGGCGCGACTGGCGCGGCTCCGGGGCGTCGCGGACGGCGGGCATCGGGGAGGCGTCGGGCGGGCGTCGAGGCTGGCGGCGATGGAGGCTGGCGGCGGAGGCTGGCGGCTATGGAGGCTGGCGGCCCGGAGGCAGTTGGCCGGTTCATATGGAACCCAGTTTTTCTAGTTAGGGGCAAGCCGTCTGGAAGGCTTGGGCCCTCGTTCGTTAACTGCTGTGGAACCCATTGCCGTTTTTTCTAAGTTTTTTTTTTTTTTCTTATTCTTCTTCTTCTCCGCCTAAAACTCCGACTGCAGCCTAAACCGTACATAGTGGGGAGTTGCCATTTTCAGGACTGGTCCAAAACCCCGCAAGGACCTCAGGCGCAAAAATTCACCCATTTCCACCACTAGGTGGCGCTATAGCAGAAAAAACGCGTTTGGCCCCATAACTCCCAAACCGTACACCCGACATTCAAAAACAATACATCTACGCGTTCCCTGGATCCAACTGAATCACGTGATATAGGCCACGCCCATTTCCGCCTGGACTTTTATGCCTTTAAAATCGCAATTTATCAAAAACCTACTTTTTCGAACTCCTCCTAGACCGTGCGACCGATCTGCGAAACTTGGACCGTGGCATCTCCAGACTGGCCTGACTAAAAGTTATGGAAATAAATTTTATACGATAAAAATTGCGGATATAACGCACAAGCAAATTTGCGAAGCTAACTATGAAAACACCAACTTTGCCATATCTCAGCCAAAATGAAAGCTATCAACCCCAAACTTTAGATTATTCTTTGCCATGCCCCTCTGGAGGGACCCCATGCGTTTTAAGAAAATTGGTCGCTAGGGGGCGCTACAACTACAAAAAGTTTATATCTCATGAACGGCTCATCCGATTTATACGAAATTTGACGGGTACCATCTGGGGCCAATCCTGAGGCCATCCCTAGAATGGAGTACCGAGGGGTCAAAGTGGGCGTGGCCTATGGGACCCAATGTGACCCAACTCTAGATTCACCACTTACACTAATGTGAACAACTTTAAATTTACAGGGTAGATGGACAATGGGCCATGGATCACACCTACCAAAAATTACACATGTGGACCACTAGGTGGCGCTGTAATGGTTTTTTGTCATTAACTCCCACAATACACATCACACATTAGAAATTCTTACATCCACGTGTTCCTTGAATCAAGCTGAATTGCCTGATATAGGCCCCGCCCATTTCCGCGCAAACGTTTTTTCGCAGTATCGGCGCAGCGTGCAAAACCAACTTTCGCGAACTCGTCCTAGGCCGTTCGACCGATCTGCACGAAACCTGGTAGTTAGCATCTCCAGATGGACCTGACAAAAAGTTATGGAAATCGTTTTGCTACGTTGAAGTATGCCAATTTGACAACCAAACAAATTGTCCTAGATAGCTCGACACACGTATCATATCATATCTCGGTTAAATTTAAATTTATCACCAAATGACTTGAGATCCTTGTTCACCATTCCACTACGATACTGTGTACCAAATTTGGCGAAGATCGGCCTTTAGGGGGCGCCGTAAGCAAAGTTTATTTGTTTTTCCGCCAATTTTTCTTAGTACATTTCAATGGGAAATTTGCTATTGCAATATCTCTGCCACAGTAAAAGCAATCAACACAAAATTTTGGTGCTCTTTCGGGATGGCTTTCTGCTGTACCAAATTTGGCGAAGATCGGCCTTTAGGGGGCGCTATAAGCAACGTTTATTTGTTTTAGCCCACTTACTCAATGCATTTAAATGGGAAATTTGCAATTGCAATATCTCTGCCACAGTAAAAGCAATCAACACAAAATTTTGGTGGTGCTGGGATGGCGTCGGTCTACCAAATTTGGCGAAGATCAACCTTTAGGGGCGCTATAAGCAACGTTTATTTGTTTTAGCCCACTGACTCAATGCATTTAAATGGGAAATTTGCAATTGCGATATCTCTGCCACAGTAAAAGCAATCAACACAAATTTTTTGGTGGCTCGCTCGGCATGGCGTTCGTTTATTTGGCGCTGTACCAAATTTGGCGAATTTAGTCCATAACTTTTGGACCACCACCCTCTCAGTCACTCTCTCATTTCTCTCTGCTGTCCCCTGTGGTCAGGGGGTTAAGTTTGTTTATAGTAGAAATTGTTAAAAGCAGTCTGTGCATGCATGGAGGCGAACTGTTAACCACTACATTTTCAAAAGCAGAGTACCGCAGACCTCGCGCATCAAACCTCTCGATATTCACCCGGCGTGTGCCCCCCCTACTCAATGCTTGAGTCCCGTTTATAGTAGCGCATTGCGCGCGTCTTGCTGCATGGCGGCGAACTGGCGGGCATTACATTTTTTTCAAAGGCGGGCGGCTCGGGGCGTCGCGGGGCGGCGGGCATCGGGCTATGAATGGCGTCGGGGGGGGTTCGGAGGGCGGAGGCTGGCTGGCGGGCTGGATGGCGGGCTGGCGGCTATGGCGGCGTCGGAGGCTTGGGCCCGTTCATAACTGCTTGCAGTTCTAGTTAGGGGTCAAGGAGGCTGGAAAAGCCCGTTCAGCTCGCCGTTAACTGGGGCTGTGGAACCCTATTGTTTTTCTAAGATTTTTTTTTTATTATTCTTCTTCTTCTCCGCCTAAAACTCCGACTGCAGCCTAAACCGTACATAGTGGGGAGTTGCCATTTTCAGGACTGGTCCCAAACCCCGCAACGACCTCAGGCGCAAAAATTCACCCATTTCCACCACTAGGTGGCGCTATAGCAGAAAAAACGCGTTTGGCCCCATAACTCCCAAACCGTACACCCAACATTCAAAAACAATACATCGACGCGTTCCCTGGATCCAAATGAATCACGTGATATAGGCCACGCCCATTTCCGCCTGGACTTTTATGCCTTTAAAATCGCGATTTATCAAAAACCTACTTTTTCGAACTCCTCCGAGACCGTGCGTCCGATCTGCACGAAACTTGGAGCGTGGCATCTCCAGACTGGCCTGACTAAAAGTTATGGAAATAAATTTTATACGATAAAAATTGCGGATATAACGCACAAGCAAATTTGCGAAGCTAACTATGAAAACACCAACTTTGCCATATCTCAGCCAAAATGAAAGCTATCAACCCCAAACTTTAGATTATTCTTTGCCATGCCCCTCTGGAGGGACCCCATGCGTTTTACGAAAATTGGTCGCTATGGGGCGCTACAACTACAAAAAGTTTATATCTCATGAACGGCTCATCCGATTTATACGAAATTTGACGGGTACCATCTGGGGCCAATCCTGAGGCCATCCCTAGAATGGAGTACCGAGGGGTCAAAGTGGGCGTGGCCTATGGGACCCAATGTGACCCAACTCTAGATTCACCACTTACACTAATGTGAACAACTTTAAATTTACAGGGTAGATGGACAATGGGCCGTGGATCACACCTACCAAAAATTACACATGTGGACCACTAGGTGGCGCTGTAATGGTTTTTTGTCATTAACTCCCACAATACACATCACACATTAGAAATTCTTACATCCACGTGTTCCTTGAATCAAGCTGAATTGCCTGATATAGGCCGCGCCCATTTCCGCGCAAACGTTTTTCGCAGTATCGCGCAGCGTGCAAAACCAACTTTCGCGAACTCGTCCTAGGCCGTTCGACCGATCTGCCGCGAAACCTGGTAGTTAGCATCTCCAGATGGACCTGACAAAAAGTTATGGAAATCGTTTTGCTACGTTGAAGTATGCCAATTTGACAACCAAACAAATTGTCCTAGATAGCTTCGACACACGTATCATATCATATCTCGGTTAAATTTAAATTTATCACCAAATGACTTGAGATCCTTGTTCACCATTCCACTACGATACTGTGTACCAAATTTGGCGAAGATCGGCCTTAGGGGGCGCCGTAAGTAAAGTTTATTTGTTTTCCCCAATTTTCTTAGTACATTTCAAAGGGAAATTTGCTATTGCAATATCTCTGCCACAGTAAAAGCAATCAACACAAAATTTGTGGTGCTCTTTCGGGATGGCTTTCTGAGGCGCTGTACCAAATTTGGCGAAGATCGGCCTTTAGGGGCGCTATAAGCAACGTTTATTTGTTTAGCCCACTTACTCAATGCATTTAAATGGGAAATTTGCAATTGCAATATCTCTGCCACAGTAAAAGCAATCAACACAAAATTTGTGGTGCTCGCTCGCATGGCGTCGAGCGCGTTCTACCAAATTTGGCGAAGATCAACCTTTAGGGGCGCTATAAACAACGTTTATTTGTTTAGCCCACTGACTCAATGCATTTAAATGGGAAATATGCAATTGCGATATCTCTGCCACAGTAAAAGCAATCAACACAAAATTTGTGGCGCTCGCTCGGCATGGCGTTTCGGGCGCTGTACCAAATTTGGCGAATTTGGTCCATAACTTTTGGACCACCACCCTCTCAGTCACTCTCTCATTTCTCTCTGCTGTCCCCTGTGGTCAGGGGGTTAAGTTTGTTTATAGTAGAGAATTGTTAAAAGCAGTCTGTGCATGCATGGAGGCGAACTGTTAACCACTACATTTTCAAAAGCAGAGTACCGCAGACCTCGCGCATCAAACCTCTCGATATTCACCGACGTGTGCCCCCCCCTACTCAATGCTTGAGTCCCGCATCGGCGCAGCTTCGCGCTTCGCGCTTCGACGGGCGCGACTGGCGCGGCTCGGGGCGTCGCGGACGGCAGGCATCGGATGGCGGCTCGGGGGGGCGCGTCGGAGGCTGGGGCATGGAGGCTGGCGGCGTCGGAGGCTGGCGGCGTATGGGGCGGGCGGAGGTCGGAGGCTGGCGGCGATGGAGGCTGGCGGCGTCGGAGGCTGGCGGCTATGGGCCCGTTCATAACTGCGGCGTTCTATTGTTTTTCTAAGTTAGGGGTCCAAGCCCCGTCTCGTGTAGCAATAACTGCAGGGCTGTGGAACCCAGTTTTTCTAGTTTTTATTATTCTTCTTCTTCTCCGCCTAAAACTCCGACTGCAGCCTAAACCGTACATAGTGGGGAGTTGCCATTTTCAGGACTGGTCCCAAACCCCGCAACGACCTCAGGCGCAAACATTCACCCATTTCCACCACTAGGTGGCGCTATAGCAGAAAAAACGCGTTTGGCCCCATAACTCCCAAACCGTACACCCGACATTCAAAAACAATACATCGACGCGTTCCCTGGATCCAAATGAATCACGTGATATAGGCCACGCCCATTTCCGCCTGGACTTTTATGCCTTTAAAATCGCAATTTATCAAAAACCTACTTTTTCGAACTCCTCCGAGACCGTGCGTCCGATCTGCACGAAACTTGGACCGTGGCATCTCCAGACTGGCCTGACTAAAAGTTATGGAAATCAATTTTATACGATAAAAATTGCGCATATAACGCACAAGCAAATTTGCGTAGCTAACTAAGAAAACACCAACTTTGCCATATCTCAGCCAAAATGAAAGCTATCAACCCCAAACTTTAGATTATTCTTTGCCATGCCCCTCTGGAGGGACCCCATGCGTTTTAAGAAAATTGGTCGCTAGGGGCGCTACAACTACAAAAAGTTTATATCTCATGAGCGGCTCATCCGATTTATACGAAATTTGATGGGTACCATCTGGGGCCAATCCTGAGGCCATCCCTAGAATGGAGTACCGAGGGGTCAAAGTGGGCGTGGCCTATGGGACCCAATGTGACCCAACTCTAGATTCACCACTTACACTAATGTGAACAACTTTAAATTTACAGGGTAGATGGACAATGGGCCATGGATCACACCTACCAAAAATTACACATGTGGACCACTAGGTGGCGCTGTAATGGTTTTTGTCATTAACTCCCACAATACACATCACACATTAGAAATTCTTACATCCACGTGTTCCTTGAATCAAGCTGAATTGCCTGATATAGGCCCCGCCCATTTCCGCGCAAACGTTTTTTCGCAGTATCGCGCAGCGTGCAAAACCAACTTTCGCGAACTCGTCCTAGGCCGTTCGACCGATCTGCACGAAACCTGGTAGTTAGCATCTCCAGATGGACCTGACAAAAAGTTATGGAAATCGTTTTGCTACGTTGAAGTATGCCAATTTGACAACCAAACAAATTGTCCTAGATAGCTCGACACACGTATCATATCATATCTCGGTTAAATTTAAATTTATCACCAAATGACTTGAGATCCTTGTTCACCATTCCACTACGATACTGTGTACCAAATTTGGCGAAGATCGGCCTTTGGGGGGCGCCGTAAGTAAAGTTTATTTGTTTTCCGCCAATTTTCTTAGTACATTTCAAAGGGAAATTTGCTATTGCAATATCTCTGCCACAGTAAAAGCAATCAACACAAAATTTGTGGTGCTCTTTCGGGATGGCTTTCTGAGGCGCTGTACCAAATTTGGCGAAGATCGGCCTTTAGGGGCGCTATAAGCAACGTTTACGCCCACTTACTCAATGCATTTAAATGGGAAATTTGCAATTGCAATATCTCTGCCACAGTAAAAGCAATCAACACAAAAATGTTCTACCAAATTTTAAATGGCCCACTGACTCAATGCATTTAAATGGGAAATATGCAATTGCGATATCTCTGCCACAGTAAAAGCAATCAACACAAAATTTGTGGCGCTCGCTCGGCATGGCGTTCGGCGCTGTACCAAATTTGGCGAATTTGGTCCATAACTTTTGGACCACCACCCTCTCAGTCACTCTCTCATTTCTCTCTGCTGTCCCCTGTGGTCAGGGGGTTAAGAAGTTTGTTTATAGTAGAGAATTGTTAAAAGCAGTCTGTGCATGCATGGAGCGAACTGTTAACCACTACATTTTCAAAAGCAGAGTACCGCAGACCTCGCGCATCAAACCTCTCGATATTCACCGACGTGTGCCCCCCCTACTCAATGCTTCGAGTCCCGCATCGGCGCAGCTTCGCGCTTCTTCGGGCGCGACTGGCGCGGCTCGGGGGGTCGCGGACGGCGGGCATCGGGGCGATGGCGGCGTCGGGCGGGCGGCGTCGGAGGCTGGCGGCGATGGAGGCTGGCGGCGTCGGAGGCTGGCGGCTATGGAGACGGGCGGGCGGCGTCGGAGGCTTGGGCCCCGTTCATAACTGCTTGCAGTTCTAGTTAGGGGTCCAAGCCGAGTCTGAAGAAAAGCGGCGTGTAGCAATAGCTCGCCGTTCGCACAGCAGGGCTGTGGAACCCTATTGTTTTTCTAAGGATTTTTTTTTTATTATTCTTCTTCTTCTTCTCCGCCTAAAACTCCGACTGCAGCCTAAACCGTACATAGTGGGGAGTTGCCATTTTCAGGACTGGTCCAAAACCCCAACGACCTCAGGCGCAAAAATTCACCCATTTCCACCACTAGGTGGCGCTATAACAGAAAAAAACGCGTTTGGCCCCATAACTCCCAAACCGTACACCCGACATTCAAAAAAACAATACATCTACGCGTTCCCTGGATCCAAATGAATCACGTGATATAGGCCACGCCCATTTCCGCCTGGACTTTTATGCCTTTAAAATCGCAATTTATCAAAAACCTACTTTTTCGAACTCCTCCGAGACCGTGCGTCCGATCTGCACGAAACTTGGACCGTGGCATCTCCAGACTGGCCTGACTAAAAGTTATGGAAATAAATTTTATACGATAAAAATTGCGCATATAACGCACAAACAAATTTGCGTAGCTAACTAAGAAAACACCAACTTTGCCATATCTCAGCCAAAATGAAAGCTATCAACCCCAAACTTTAGATTATTCTTTGCCATGCCCCTCTGGAGGGACCCCATGCGTTTTAAGAAAATTGGTCGCTAGGGGGCGCTACAACTACTAAAAAAGTTTATATCTCATGAGCGGCTCATCCGATTTATACGAAATTTGACGGGTACCATCTGGGGCCAATCCTGAGGCCATCCCTAGAATGGAGTACCGAGGGGTCAAAGTGGGCGTGGCCTATGGGACCCAATGTGACCCAACTCTAGATTCACCACTTACACTAATGTGAACAACTTTAAATTTACAGGGTAGATGGACAATGGGCCATGGATCACACCTACCAAAAATTACACATGTGGACCACTAGGTGGCGCTGTAATGGTTTTTGTCATTAACTCCCACAATACACATCACACATTAGAAATTCTTACATCCACGTGTTCCTTGAATCAAGCTGAATTGCCTGATATAGGCCCCGCCCATTTCCGCGCAAACGTTTTTTCGCAGTATCGCGCAGCGTGCAAAACCAACTTTTCGCGAACTCGTCCTGGGCCGTTCGACCGATCTGCGAAACCTGGTAGTTAGCATCTCCAGATGGACCTGACAAAAAGTTATGGAAATCGTTTTGCTACGTTGAAGTATGCCAATTTGACAACCAAACAAATTGTCCTAGATAGCTACGACACACGTATCATATCATATCTCGGTTAAATTTAAATTTATCACCAAATGACTTGAGATCCTTGTTCACCATTCCACTACGATACTGTGTACCAAATTTGGCGAAGATCGGCCTTTAGGGGGCGCCGTAAGTAAAGTTTATTTGTTTTCCGCCAATTTTCTTAGTACATTTCAAAGGGAAATTTGCTATTGCAATATCTCTGCCACAGTAAAAGCAATCAACACAAAATTTGTGGTGCTCTTTCGGGATGGCTTTCTGAGGCGCTGTACCAAATTTGGCGAAGATCGGCCTTTAGGGGCGCTATAAGCAACGTTTATTTGTTTCGCCCACTTACTCAATGCATTTAAATGGGAAATTTGCAATTGCAATATCTCTGCCACAGTAAAAGCAATCAACACAAAATTTGTGGTGCTCGCTCGACATGGCGTCCCGAGGCGCTCTACCAAATTTGGCGAAGATCAACCTTTAGGGGCGCTATAAGCAACGTTTATTTGTTTCGCCCACTGACTCAATGCATTTAAATGGGAAATATGCAATTGCGATATCTCTGCCACAGTAAAAGCAATCAACACAAAATTTGTGGCGCTCGCTCGGCATGGCGTTCCGAGGCGCTGTACCAAATTTGGCGAATTTGGTCCATAACTTTTGGACCACCACCCTCTCAGTCACTCTCTCATTTCTCTCTGCTGTCCCCTGTGGTCAGGGGTTTAAGTTTGTTTATAGTAGAGAATTGTTAAAAGCAGTCTGTGCATGCATGGAGACGAACTGTTAACCACTACATTTTCAAAAGCAGAGTACCGCAGACCTCGCGCATCAAACCTCTCGATATTCACCGACGTGTGCCCCCCCTACTCAATGCTTGGAGTCCCGCATCGGCGCAGCTTCGCGCTTCTTCGGGCGCGACTGGCGCGGCTCCGGGGGCATCGCGGACGACGGGCATCGGAGGCGAATGGCGTCGGAGGCGGACGGCGTCGGAGGCTGGCGGCGATGGAGGCTGGCGGCGTCGGAGGCTGGCGGCTATGGAGACGGGCGGCGTCGGAGGCTTGGGCCCCGTTCATAACTGCTTGCAGTTCTAGTTATAAACAGGTGTGTCATCCAGTGTGCTGCAGGTTTTGTGGATTAGCTGCAGTGCCGATGGCCTTTCTGCAGCCTTGGCCTCCCTGAGGAATCTCTACACACCCAACGTTAAGGTAAAGATCTTCTCCAGCTCTTCTCCAGTTCTTGTATGTCTGTTAGACCTGATACAGTTAGCCCATTAGCTGATTAGATGACAAAATGGTAATTAATTTAGAATAATTGATCCATGGTCATCTCTTGTCTGCAAGGCCAAATACCATAAACAGCAGGCAAAAGTGTAAATTAGTACTCAAATAGTTAGTCAGAGTGAGTTACGTAATTTAAATGGACGGTAAAAATATAAAAGCTGAAAACTTTTCTTCTTCACCTCCAAACTGTCCTTATTACTTCCGCCAAGGAGGTGATGTTTTCAGTTTGTTTGTCTGTCGGCAGGATTACGGAAAAACTAGATAAATAGATGTAGGGTGTATGTGTATCTCATGTTAGCAATGAATATAGACCAAGTGAAAAGAGTGTGTCTGTGATGAAAGACGTCAGTGTTATGTTAGTTGATTAAAAAACAGTTGGATGCCAACCGCTTATTTGAACACAAGAAGAAAAGAAAGAAGGCAGATACATTCAGTTTGCATTTTTGGCCAACTGTAATATCATTTATATCTTGTAACGTAATAATATTTCCAGACTAAAACTGGTCAGTTGCTTATTCCACACAGTGATTAGCTTTTTAAGCATTAGATATTTCCCAGGCATTCTTATTCTCATATAAGCAACACGGAAAATGAATAATGTTAGCAGGAAATTGAGAAACGGAGGAGTTAAAATGTCAGCAGATGAATGGGGCACAGAAAGTAATACAAGGATAAACTGTTTTTCTTTTTCTTTTTTTTTTTTACCATAAATATGTTTTTACTGTATAATTTATTCAGATATGCAGTTACGGTTTTGACTCCTTTGATAGTCTATTAATGATTTGTTGCTTTTGTTTGGAGCCCTTCCAGTTTAGTTTTGAGGGGGGAGAAAATCATTGGCCTTCCTAGATTATGTCACAATGATGTATTCTGGTTTGAAGTGAAATTATCCCACATACTTTCTCAGCGGTTTAATGGTATTCCATCACTTGTTGTCATCCTCATTGTCTATTTGTGAGTTATTGTGTAAGTTTAACATCACTCAAAGCGACATTTACAGAATGACCTTGTTCTGTCCTCTGGGGAAAAAACAGAGAATTGCTGTTAATTTATTCCAGATTGGATTCAACATTAAAGCACACAATTTCATTTCCTTTTTGTCAGATACTCATTCGGTTCCGTTCTGTTTGACTACATTTATTATTGATTTCCTCATCACGGAAGAGAATAACACACTTAATAAGTGCATTCAGTAGAATGTGACCACTTCATTTTGTGTCTGACCTTTCCTTGGTGAAAAAATATCTGAAGCTGAAGCAATAAGAGCTTTTGCACTAAAATGAGCTACTGAGGGGAAAATCAAATGTATCTTAGTCGGAGATCTAGATTATGCTGCTGTTTGAATTAGTTATTGCCCATGGTGTTCACAAATCCTTGAATGTCATAAATTGGAAAAAAATTTGCTTAGAAAAATGGTTTAATCCCCCATCTTGTTGCACCTCCAGTATAACAAACTCCTGCCATGTTCTTTATTTAAATGTAAGTCAAGATCAAATTTTTTCTTAAGATACTTTTTAAGATTACCTTGTGTAATGTTGTAAATAGTGTAGAAAAAATGAGTGCATACAAAATTCAAATGATCCTACTAGATATTTTTTCTTCAGATATGTTTAAAATGTATCTATAATTTTGTCATCCTGATTTTTCATATTTAATTTAGCTATTTGGGTTGATTTTGTACACACAACCAGGATCCAAAGTTGGCACCATCTACCAGCTGGTAATCTATTGAGTGGCTGGTCAAATTTGAACATTCACTAGCCATTTGGTGGACAAAAAGTTAATTTTGGACCCTGCACACAACATATGTTGCATCTCTGTCTGTCCTGGAAGATGGATCCTTCCTATGTTGCTCTTTCCATTTTTCCCTTTTTTGAGGGTTTTTTGGGAGTTTTCCTTATTAGAATGGAGGGTCTAAGGATAGAGGGTGTTGTATGCTGCACATATTGTAAATCCCCTTGAGGCAAGTTCATTTTGGATTTATGATATTAGGCTGTATGTATAAACTTGACGACATGTTTGAATACAGACCCGATTTTTTACTTTAAAATCACAGCA